>NW_028119159.1:0-21991 GCF_965119305.1 Pelophylax lessonae | reverse complement strand
CTGTAGGCTTTTGCTTTTCCCTTGGCATTCTTTTTCTTTCTTTTTGGGAGGTGCCATCTTGGCATGGCCAAGCTCAAAGGAGTCGAGGGTGGCATTGGTGATCGCCTACGGCCACATCACCCTGAACACGCCCGATCTCGTCTGATCTCGGAAGCTAAGCAGGGTCGGGCCTGGTTAGTACCTGGATGGGAGACCGCCTGGGAATACCAGGTGCTGTAGGCTTTTGCTTTTCCCTTGGCATTCTTTTTCTTTCTTTTTGGGAGGTGCCATCTTGGCATGGCCAAGCTCAAAGGAGTCGAGGGTGGCATTGGTGATCGCCTACGGCCACATCACCCTGAACACGCCCGATCTCGTCTGATCTCGGAAGCTAAGCAGGGTCGGGCCTGGTTAGTACCTGGATGGGAGACCGCCTGGGAATACCAGGTGCTGTAGGCTTTTGCTTTTCCCTTGGCATTCTTTTTCTTTCTTTTTGGGAGGTGCCATCTTGGCATGGCCAAGCTCAAAGGAGTCGAGGGTGGCATTGGTGATCGCCTACGGCCACATCACCCTGAACACGCCCGATCTCGTCTGATCTCGGAAGCTAAGCAGGGTCGGGCCTGGTTAGTACCTGGATGGGAGACCGCCTGGGAATACCAGGTGCTGTAGGCTTTTGCTTTTCCCTTGGCATTCTTTTTCTTTCTTTTTGGGAGGTGCCATCTTGGCATGGCCAAGCTCAAAGGAGTCGAGGGTGGCATTGGTGATCGCCTACGGCCACATCACCCTGAACACGCCCGATCTCGTCTGATCTCGGAAGCTAAGCAGGGTCGGGCCTGGTTAGTACCTGGATGGGAGACCGCCTGGGAATACCAGGTGCTGTAGGCTTTTGCTTTTCCCTTGGCATTCTTTTTCTTTCTTTTTGGGAGGTGCCATCTTGGCATGGCCAAGCTCAAAGGAGTCGAGGGTGGCATTGGTGATCGCCTACGGCCACATCACCCTGAACACGCCCGATCTCGTCTGATCTCGGAAGCTAAGCAGGGTCGGGCCTGGTTAGTACCTGGATGGGAGACCGCCTGGGAATACCAGGTGCTGTAGGCTTTTGCTTTTCCCTTGGCATTCTTTTTCTTTCTTTTTGGGAGGTGCCATCTTGGCATGGCCAAGCTCAAAGGAGTCGAGGGTGGCATTGGTGATCGCCTACGGCCACATCACCCTGAACACGCCCGATCTCGTCTGATCTCGGAAGCTAAGCAGGGTCGGGCCTGGTTAGTACCTGGATGGGAGACCGCCTGGGAATACCAGGTGCTGTAGGCTTTTGCTTTTCCCTTGGCATTCTTTTTCTTTCTTTTTGGGAGGTGCCATCTTGGCATGGCCAAGCTCAAAGGAGTCGAGGGTGGCATTGGTGATCGCCTACGGCCACATCACCCTGAACACGCCCGATCTCGTCTGATCTCGGAAGCTAAGCAGGGTCGGGCCTGGTTAGTACCTGGATGGGAGACCGCCTGGGAATACCAGGTGCTGTAGGCTTTTGCTTTTCCCTTGGCATTCTTTTTCTTTCTTTTTGGGAGGTGCCATCTTGGCATGGCCAAGCTCAAAGGAGTCGAGGGTGGCATTGGTGATCGCCTACGGCCACATCACCCTGAACACGCCCGATCTCGTCTGATCTCGGAAGCTAAGCAGGGTCGGGCCTGGTTAGTACCTGGATGGGAGACCGCCTGGGAATACCAGGTGCTGTAGGCTTTTGCTTTTCCCTTGGCATTCTTTTTCTTTCTTTTTGGGAGGTGCCATCTTGGCATGGCCAAGCTCAAAGGAGTCGAGGGTGGCATTGGTGATCGCCTACGGCCACATCACCCTGAACACGCCCGATCTCGTCTGATCTCGGAAGCTAAGCAGGGTCGGGCCTGGTTAGTACCTGGATGGGAGACCGCCTGGGAATACCAGGTGCTGTAGGCTTTTGCTTTTCCCTTGGCATTCTTTTTCTTTCTTTTTGGGAGGTGCCATCTTGGCATGGCCAAGCTCAAAGGAGTCGAGGGTGGCATTGGTGATCGCCTACGGCCACATCACCCTGAACACGCCCGATCTCGTCTGATCTCGGAAGCTAAGCAGGGTCGGGCCTGGTTAGTACCTGGATGGGAGACCGCCTGGGAATACCAGGTGCTGTAGGCTTTTGCTTTTCCCTTGGCATTCTTTTTCTTTCTTTTTGGGAGGTGCCATCTTGGCATGGCCAAGCTCAAAGGAGTCGAGGGTGGCATTGGTGATCGCCTACGGCCACATCACCCTGAACACGCCCGATCTCGTCTGATCTCGGAAGCTAAGCAGGGTCGGGCCTGGTTAGTACCTGGATGGGAGACCGCCTGGGAATACCAGGTGCTGTAGGCTTTTGCTTTTCCCTTGGCATTCTTTTTCTTTCTTTTTGGGAGGTGCCATCTTGGCATGGCCAAGCTCAAAGGAGTCGAGGGTGGCATTGGTGATCGCCTACGGCCACATCACCCTGAACACGCCCGATCTCGTCTGATCTCGGAAGCTAAGCAGGGTCGGGCCTGGTTAGTACCTGGATGGGAGACCGCCTGGGAATACCAGGTGCTGTAGGCTTTTGCTTTTCCCTTGGCATTCTTTTTCTTTCTTTTTGGGAGGTGCCATCTTGGCATGGCCAAGCTCAAAGGAGTCGAGGGTGGCATTGGTGATCGCCTACGGCCACATCACCCTGAACACGCCCGATCTCGTCTGATCTCGGAAGCTAAGCAGGGTCGGGCCTGGTTAGTACCTGGATGGGAGACCGCCTGGGAATACCAGGTGCTGTAGGCTTTTGCTTTTCCCTTGGCATTCTTTTTCTTTCTTTTTGGGAGGTGCCATCTTGGCATGGCCAAGCTCAAAGGAGTCGAGGGTGGCATTGGTGATCGCCTACGGCCACATCACCCTGAACACGCCCGATCTCGTCTGATCTCGGAAGCTAAGCAGGGTCGGGCCTGGTTAGTACCTGGATGGGAGACCGCCTGGGAATACCAGGTGCTGTAGGCTTTTGCTTTTCCCTTGGCATTCTTTTTCTTTCTTTTTGGGAGGTGCCATCTTGGCATGGCCAAGCTCAAAGGAGTCGAGGGTGGCATTGGTGATCGCCTACGGCCACATCACCCTGAACACGCCCGATCTCGTCTGATCTCGGAAGCTAAGCAGGGTCGGGCCTGGTTAGTACCTGGATGGGAGACCGCCTGGGAATACCAGGTGCTGTAGGCTTTTGCTTTTCCCTTGGCATTCTTTTTCTTTCTTTTTGGGAGGTGCCATCTTGGCATGGCCAAGCTCAAAGGAGTCGAGGGTGGCATTGGTGATCGCCTACGGCCACATCACCCTGAACACGCCCGATCTCGTCTGATCTCGGAAGCTAAGCAGGGTCGGGCCTGGTTAGTACCTGGATGGGAGACCGCCTGGGAATACCAGGTGCTGTAGGCTTTTGCTTTTCCCTTGGCATTCTTTTTCTTTCTTTTTGGGAGGTGCCATCTTGGCATGGCCAAGCTCAAAGGAGTCGAGGGTGGCATTGGTGATCGCCTACGGCCACATCACCCTGAACACGCCCGATCTCGTCTGATCTCGGAAGCTAAGCAGGGTCGGGCCTGGTTAGTACCTGGATGGGAGACCGCCTGGGAATACCAGGTGCTGTAGGCTTTTGCTTTTCCCTTGGCATTCTTTTTCTTTCTTTTTGGGAGGTGCCATCTTGGCATGGCCAAGCTCAAAGGAGTCGAGGGTGGCATTGGTGATCGCCTACGGCCACATCACCCTGAACACGCCCGATCTCGTCTGATCTCGGAAGCTAAGCAGGGTCGGGCCTGGTTAGTACCTGGATGGGAGACCGCCTGGGAATACCAGGTGCTGTAGGCTTTTGCTTTTCCCTTGGCATTCTTTTTCTTTCTTTTTGGGAGGTGCCATCTTGGCATGGCCAAGCTCAAAGGAGTCGAGGGTGGCATTGGTGATCGCCTACGGCCACATCACCCTGAACACGCCCGATCTCGTCTGATCTCGGAAGCTAAGCAGGGTCGGGCCTGGTTAGTACCTGGATGGGAGACCGCCTGGGAATACCAGGTGCTGTAGGCTTTTGCTTTTCCCTTGGCATTCTTTTTCTTTCTTTTTGGGAGGTGCCATCTTGGCATGGCCAAGCTCAAAGGAGTCGAGGGTGGCATTGGTGATCGCCTACGGCCACATCACCCTGAACACGCCCGATCTCGTCTGATCTCGGAAGCTAAGCAGGGTCGGGCCTGGTTAGTACCTGGATGGGAGACCGCCTGGGAATACCAGGTGCTGTAGGCTTTTGCTTTTCCCTTGGCATTCTTTTTCTTTCTTTTTGGGAGGTGCCATCTTGGCATGGCCAAGCTCAAAGGAGTCGAGGGTGGCATTGGTGATCGCCTACGGCCACATCACCCTGAACACGCCCGATCTCGTCTGATCTCGGAAGCTAAGCAGGGTCGGGCCTGGTTAGTACCTGGATGGGAGACCGCCTGGGAATACCAGGTGCTGTAGGCTTTTGCTTTTCCCTTGGCATTCTTTTTCTTTCTTTTTGGGAGGTGCCATCTTGGCATGGCCAAGCTCAAAGGAGTCGAGGGTGGCATTGGTGATCGCCTACGGCCACATCACCCTGAACACGCCCGATCTCGTCTGATCTCGGAAGCTAAGCAGGGTCGGGCCTGGTTAGTACCTGGATGGGAGACCGCCTGGGAATACCAGGTGCTGTAGGCTTTTGCTTTTCCCTTGGCATTCTTTTTCTTTCTTTTTGGGAGGTGCCATCTTGGCATGGCCAAGCTCAAAGGAGTCGAGGGTGGCATTGGTGATCGCCTACGGCCACATCACCCTGAACACGCCCGATCTCGTCTGATCTCGGAAGCTAAGCAGGGTCGGGCCTGGTTAGTACCTGGATGGGAGACCGCCTGGGAATACCAGGTGCTGTAGGCTTTTGCTTTTCCCTTGGCATTCTTTTTCTTTCTTTTTGGGAGGTGCCATCTTGGCATGGCCAAGCTCAAAGGAGTCGAGGGTGGCATTGGTGATCGCCTACGGCCACATCACCCTGAACACGCCCGATCTCGTCTGATCTCGGAAGCTAAGCAGGGTCGGGCCTGGTTAGTACCTGGATGGGAGACCGCCTGGGAATACCAGGTGCTGTAGGCTTTTGCTTTTCCCTTGGCATTCTTTTTCTTTCTTTTTGGGAGGTGCCATCTTGGCATGGCCAAGCTCAAAGGAGTCGAGGGTGGCATTGGTGATCGCCTACGGCCACATCACCCTGAACACGCCCGATCTCGTCTGATCTCGGAAGCTAAGCAGGGTCGGGCCTGGTTAGTACCTGGATGGGAGACCGCCTGGGAATACCAGGTGCTGTAGGCTTTTGCTTTTCCCTTGGCATTCTTTTTCTTTCTTTTTGGGAGGTGCCATCTTGGCATGGCCAAGCTCAAAGGAGTCGAGGGTGGCATTGGTGATCGCCTACGGCCACATCACCCTGAACACGCCCGATCTCGTCTGATCTCGGAAGCTAAGCAGGGTCGGGCCTGGTTAGTACCTGGATGGGAGACCGCCTGGGAATACCAGGTGCTGTAGGCTTTTGCTTTTCCCTTGGCATTCTTTTTCTTTCTTTTTGGGAGGTGCCATCTTGGCATGGCCAAGCTCAAAGGAGTCGAGGGTGGCATTGGTGATCGCCTACGGCCACATCACCCTGAACACGCCCGATCTCGTCTGATCTCGGAAGCTAAGCAGGGTCGGGCCTGGTTAGTACCTGGATGGGAGACCGCCTGGGAATACCAGGTGCTGTAGGCTTTTGCTTTTCCCTTGGCATTCTTTTTCTTTCTTTTTGGGAGGTGCCATCTTGGCATGGCCAAGCTCAAAGGAGTCGAGGGTGGCATTGGTGATCGCCTACGGCCACATCACCCTGAACACGCCCGATCTCGTCTGATCTCGGAAGCTAAGCAGGGTCGGGCCTGGTTAGTACCTGGATGGGAGACCGCCTGGGAATACCAGGTGCTGTAGGCTTTTGCTTTTCCCTTGGCATTCTTTTTCTTTCTTTTTGGGAGGTGCCATCTTGGCATGGCCAAGCTCAAAGGAGTCGAGGGTGGCATTGGTGATCGCCTACGGCCACATCACCCTGAACACGCCCGATCTCGTCTGATCTCGGAAGCTAAGCAGGGTCGGGCCTGGTTAGTACCTGGATGGGAGACCGCCTGGGAATACCAGGTGCTGTAGGCTTTTGCTTTTCCCTTGGCATTCTTTTTCTTTCTTTTTGGGAGGTGCCATCTTGGCATGGCCAAGCTCAAAGGAGTCGAGGGTGGCATTGGTGATCGCCTACGGCCACATACCCTGAACACGCCCGATCTCGTCTGATCTCGGAAGCTAAGCAGGGTCGGGCCTGGTTAGTACCTGGATGGGAGACCGCCTGGGAATACCAGGTGCTGTAGGCTTTTGCTTTTCCCTTGGCATTCTTTTTCTTTCTTTTTGGGAGGTGCCATCTTGGCATGGCCAAGCTCAAAGGAGTCGAGGGGGTGGCATTGGTGATCGCCTACGGCCACATATACCCTGAACACGCCCGATCTCGTCTGATCTCGGAAGCTAAGCAGGGTCGGGCCTGGTTAGTACCTGGATGGGAGACCGCCTGGGAATACCAGGTGCTGTAGGCTTTTGCTTTTCCCTTGGCATTCTTTTTCTTTCTTTTTGGGAGGTGCCATCTTGGCATGGCCAAGCTCAAAGGAGTCGAGGGTGGCATTGGTGATCACATCACCCTGAACACGCCCGATCTCGTCTGATCTCGGTAGCTAAGCCAGGGTCGGGCCTGGTTAGTACCTGGATGGGAGACCGCCTGGGGTAATCATAACTAGGTGCTGTAAGGCTTTTTGCTTTTCCCTTGGCATTCTTTTTCTTTCTTTTTGGGAGTGTGCCATCTTGGCATGGCCAAGCTCATAGGAGTCGAGGGTGCATTGGTGATCTGCCTAACGGTCACCATCACCCTGAACACGCCCGATCTCGTCTGATCTCGGAAGCTAAGCAGGGTCGGGCCTGGTTAGTACCTGGATGGGAGACCGCCTGGGAATACCAGGTGCTGTAGCTTTTGCTTTTCCCTTGGCATTCTTTTTCTTTCTTTTTGGGAGGTGCCATCTTGGCATGGCAAGCTCAAAGGATCGAGGTGGCATTGGGTGATCGCCTACGGCCACATCACCCTGAACACGCCCGATCTCGTCTGATCTCGGAAGATAAGCAGGGTCGGGCCTGGTTAGTACCTGGATGGGAGACCGCCTGGGAATACCAGGTGCTGTAGGCTTTTGCTTTTCCCTTGGCATTCTTTTTCTTTCTTTTTGGGAGGTGCCATCTTGGCATGGCCAAGCTCAAAGGAGTCGAGGGTGGCATTGGTGATCGCCTACGGCCACATCACCCTGAACACGCCCGATCTCGTCTGATCTCGGAAGCTAAGCAGGGTCGGGCCTGGTTAGTACCTGGATGGGAGACCGCCTGGGAATACCAGGTGCTGTAGGCTTTTGCTTTTCCCTTGGCATTCTTTTTCTTTCTTTTTGGGAGGTGCCATCTTGGCATGGCCAAGCTCAAAGGAGTCGAGGGTGGCATTGGTGATCGCCTACGGCCACATCACCCTGAACACGCCCGATCTCGTCTGATCTCGGAAGCTAAGCAGGGTCGGGCCTGGTTAGTACCTGGATGGGAGACCGCCTGGGAATACCAGGTGCTGTAGGCTTTTGCTTTTCCCTTGGCATTCTTTTTCTTTCTTTTTGGGAGGTGCCATCTTGGCATGGCCAAGCTCAAAGGAGTCGAGGGTGGCATTGGTGATCGCCTACGGCCACATCACCCTGAACACGCCCGATCTCGTCTGATCTCGGAAGCTAAGCAGGGTCGGGCCTGGTTAGTACCTGGATGGGAGACCGCCTGGGAATACCAGGTGCTGTAGGCTTTTGCTTTTCCCTTGGCATTCTTTTTCTTTCTTTTTGGGAGGTGCCATCTTGGCATGGCCAAGCTCAAAGGAGTCGAGGGTGGCATTGGTGATCGCCTACGGCCACATCACCCTGAACACGCCCGATCTCGTCTGATCTCGGAAGCTAAGCAGGGTCGGGCCTGGTTAGTACCTGGATGGGAGACCGCCTGGGAATACCAGGTGCTGTAGGCTTTTGCTTTTCCCTTGGCATTCTTTTTCTTTCTTTTTGGGAGGTGCCATCTTGGCATGGCCAAGCTCAAAGGAGTCGAGGGTGGCATTGGTGATCGCCTACGGCCACATCACCCTGAACACGCCCGATCTCGTCTGATCTCGGAAGCTAAGCAGGGTCGGGCCTGGTTAGTACCTGGATGGGAGACCGCCTGGGAATACCAGGTGCTGTAGGCTTTTGCTTTTCCCTTGGCATTCTTTTTCTTTCTTTTTGGGAGGTGCCATCTTGGCATGGCCAAGCTCAAAGGAGTCGAGGGTGGCATTGGTGATCGCCTACGGCCACATCACCCTGAACACGCCCGATCTCGTCTGATCTCGGAAGCTAAGCAGGGTCGGGCCTGGTTAGTACCTGGATGGGAGACCGCCTGGGAATACCAGGTGCTGTAGGCTTTTGCTTTTCCCTTGGCATTCTTTTTCTTTCTTTTTGGGAGGTGCCATCTTGGCATGGCCAAGCTCAAAGGAGTCGAGGGTGGCATTGGTGATCGCCTACGGCCACATCACCCTGAACACGCCCGATCTCGTCTGATCTCGGAAGCTAAGCAGGGTCGGGCCTGGTTAGTACCTGGATGGGAGACCGCCTGGGAATACCAGGTGCTGTAGGCTTTTGCTTTTCCCTTGGCATTCTTTTTCTTTCTTTTTGGGAGGTGCCATCTTGGCATGGCCAAGCTCAAAGGAGTCGAGGGTGGCATTGGTGATCGCCTACGGCCACATCACCCTGAACACGCCCGATCTCGTCTGATCTCGGAAGCTAAGCAGGGTCGGGCCTGGTTAGTACCTGGATGGGAGACCGCCTGGGAATACCAGGTGCTGTAGGCTTTTGCTTTTCCCTTGGCATTCTTTTTCTTTCTTTTTGGGAGGTGCCATCTTGGCATGGCCAAGCTCAAAGGAGTCGAGGGTGGCATTGGTGATCGCCTACGGCCACATCACCCTGAACACGCCCGATCTCGTCTGATCTCGGAAGCTAAGCAGGGTCGGGCCTGGTTAGTACCTGGATGGGAGACCGCCTGGGAATACCAGGTGCTGTAGGCTTTTGCTTTTCCCTTGGCATTCTTTTTCTTTCTTTTTGGGAGGTGCCATCTTGGCATGGCCAAGCTCAAAGGAGTCGAGGGTGGCATTGGTGATCGCCTACGGCCACATCACCCTGAACACGCCCGATCTCGTCTGATCTCGGAAGCTAAGCAGGGTCGGGCCTGGTTAGTACCTGGATGGGAGACCGCCTGGGAATACCAGGTGCTGTAGGCTTTTGCTTTTCCCTTGGCATTCTTTTTCTTTCTTTTTGGGAGGTGCCATCTTGGCATGGCCAAGCTCAAAGGAGTCGAGGGTGGCATTGGTGATCGCCTACGGCCACATCACCCTGAACACGCCCGATCTCGTCTGATCTCGGAAGCTAAGCAGGGTCGGGCCTGGTTAGTACCTGGATGGGAGACCGCCTGGGAATACCAGGTGCTGTAGGCTTTTGCTTTTCCCTTGGCATTCTTTTTCTTTCTTTTTGGGAGGTGCCATCTTGGCATGGCCAAGCTCAAAGGAGTCGAGGGTGGCATTGGTGATCGCCTACGGCCACATCACCCTGAACACGCCCGATCTCGTCTGATCTCGGAAGCTAAGCAGGGTCGGGCCTGGTTAGTACCTGGATGGGAGACCGCCTGGGAATACCAGGTGCTGTAGGCTTTTGCTTTTCCCTTGGCATTCTTTTTCTTTCTTTTTGGGAGGTGCCATCTTGGCATGGCCAAGCTCAAAGGAGTCGAGGGTGGCATTGGTGATCGCCTACGGCCACATCACCCTGAACACGCCCGATCTCGTCTGATCTCGGAAGCTAAGCAGGGTCGGGCCTGGTTAGTACCTGGATGGGAGACCGCCTGGGAATACCAGGTGCTGTAGGCTTTTGCTTTTCCCTTGGCATTCTTTTTCTTTCTTTTTGGGAGGTGCCATCTTGGCATGGCCAAGCTCAAAGGAGTCGAGGGTGGCATTGGTGATCGCCTACGGCCACATCACCCTGAACACGCCCGATCTCGTCTGATCTCGGAAGCTAAGCAGGGTCGGGCCTGGTTAGTACCTGGATGGGAGACCGCCTGGGAATACCAGGTGCTGTAGGCTTTTGCTTTTCCCTTGGCATTCTTTTTCTTTCTTTTTGGGAGGTGCCATCTTGGCATGGCCAAGCTCAAAGGAGTCGAGGGTGGCATTGGTGATCGCCTACGGCCACATCACCCTGAACACGCCCGATCTCGTCTGATCTCGGAAGCTAAGCAGGGTCGGGCCTGGTTAGTACCTGGATGGGAGACCGCCTGGGAATACCAGGTGCTGTAGGCTTTTGCTTTTCCCTTGGCATTCTTTTTCTTTCTTTTTGGGAGGTGCCATCTTGGCATGGCCAAGCTCAAAGGAGTCGAGGGTGGCATTGGTGATCGCCTACGGCCACATCACCCTGAACACGCCCGATCTCGTCTGATCTCGGAAGCTAAGCAGGGTCGGGCCTGGTTAGTACCTGGATGGGAGACCGCCTGGGAATACCAGGTGCTGTAGGCTTTTGCTTTTCCCTTGGCATTCTTTTTCTTTCTTTTTGGGAGGTGCCATCTTGGCATGGCCAAGCTCAAAGGAGTCGAGGGTGGCATTGGTGATCGCCTACGGCCACATCACCCTGAACACGCCCGATCTCGTCTGATCTCGGAAGCTAAGCAGGGTCGGGCCTGGTTAGTACCTGGATGGGAGACCGCCTGGGAATACCAGGTGCTGTAGGCTTTTGCTTTTCCCTTGGCATTCTTTTTCTTTCTTTTTGGGAGGTGCCATCTTGGCATGGCCAAGCTCAAAGGAGTCGAGGGTGGCATTGGTGATCGCCTACGGCCACATCACCCTGAACACGCCCGATCTCGTCTGATCTCGGAAGCTAAGCAGGGTCGGGCCTGGTTAGTACCTGGATGGGAGACCGCCTGGGAATACCAGGTGCTGTAGGCTTTTGCTTTTCCCTTGGCATTCTTTTTCTTTCTTTTTGGGAGGTGCCATCTTGGCATGGCCAAGCTCAAAGGAGTCGAGGGTGGCATTGGTGATCGCCTACGGCCACATCACCCTGAACACGCCCGATCTCGTCTGATCTCGGAAGCTAAGCAGGGTCGGGCCTGGTTAGTACCTGGATGGGAGACCGCCTGGGAATACCAGGTGCTGTAGGCTTTTGCTTTTCCCTTGGCATTCTTTTTCTTTCTTTTTGGGAGGTGCCATCTTGGCATGGCCAAGCTCAAAGGAGTCGAGGGTGGCATTGGTGATCGCCTACGGCCACATCACCCTGAACACGCCCGATCTCGTCTGATCTCGGAAGCTAAGCAGGGTCGGGCCTGGTTAGTACCTGGATGGGAGACCGCCTGGGAATACCAGGTGCTGTAGGCTTTTGCTTTTCCCTTGGCATTCTTTTTCTTTCTTTTTGGGAGGTGCCATCTTGGCATGGCCAAGCTCAAAGGAGTCGAGGGTGGCATTGGTGATCGCCTACGGCCACATCACCCTGAACACGCCCGATCTCGTCTGATCTCGGAAGCTAAGCAGGGTCGGGCCTGGTTAGTACCTGGATGGGAGACCGCCTGGGAATACCAGGTGCTGTAGGCTTTTGCTTTTCCCTTGGCATTCTTTTTCTTTCTTTTTGGGAGGTGCCATCTTGGCATGGCCAAGCTCAAAGGAGTCGAGGGTGGCATTGGTGATCGCCTACGGCCACATCACCCTGAACACGCCCGATCTCGTCTGATCTCGGAAGCTAAGCAGGGTCGGGCCTGGTTAGTACCTGGATGGGAGACCGCCTGGGAATACCAGGTGCTGTAGGCTTTTGCTTTTCCCTTGGCATTCTTTTTCTTTCTTTTTGGGAGGTGCCATCTTGGCATGGCCAAGCTCAAAGGAGTCGAGGGTGGCATTGGTGATCGCCTACGGCCACATCACCCTGAACACGCCCGATCTCGTCTGATCTCGGAAGCTAAGCAGGGTCGGGCCTGGTTAGTACCTGGATGGGAGACCGCCTGGGAATACCAGGTGCTGTAGGCTTTTGCTTTTCCCTTGGCATTCTTTTTCTTTCTTTTTGGGAGGTGCCATCTTGGCATGGCCAAGCTCAAAGGAGTCGAGGGTGGCATTGGTGATCGCCTACGGCCACATCACCCTGAACACGCCCGATCTCGTCTGATCTCGGAAGCTAAGCAGGGTCGGGCCTGGTTAGTACCTGGATGGGAGACCGCCTGGGAATACCAGGTGCTGTAGGCTTTTGCTTTTCCCTTGGCATTCTTTTTCTTTCTTTTTGGGAGGTGCCATCTTGGCATGGCCAAGCTCAAAGGAGTCGAGGGTGGCATTGGTGATCGCCTACGGCCACATCACCCTGAACACGCCCGATCTCGTCTGATCTCGGAAGCTAAGCAGGGTCGGGCCTGGTTAGTACCTGGATGGGAGACCGCCTGGGAATACCAGGTGCTGTAGGCTTTTGCTTTTCCCTTGGCATTCTTTTTCTTTCTTTTTGGGAGGTGCCATCTTGGCATGGCCAAGCTCAAAGGAGTCGAGGGTGGCATTGGTGATCGCCTACGGCCACATCACCCTGAACACGCCCGATCTCGTCTGATCTCGGAAGCTAAGCAGGGTCGGGCCTGGTTAGTACCTGGATGGGAGACCGCCTGGGAATACCAGGTGCTGTAGGCTTTTGCTTTTCCCTTGGCATTCTTTTTCTTTCTTTTTGGGAGGTGCCATCTTGGCATGGCCAAGCTCAAAGGAGTCGAGGGTGGCATTGGTGATCGCCTACGGCCACATCACCCTGAACACGCCCGATCTCGTCTGATCTCGGAAGCTAAGCAGGGTCGGGCCTGGTTAGTACCTGGATGGGAGACCGCCTGGGAATACCAGGTGCTGTAGGCTTTTGCTTTTCCCTTGGCATTCTTTTTCTTTCTTTTTGGGAGGTGCCATCTTGGCATGGCCAAGCTCAAAGGAGTCGAGGGTGGCATTGGTGATCGCCTACGGCCACATCACCCTGAACACGCCCGATCTCGTCTGATCTCGGAAGCTAAGCAGGGTCGGGCCTGGTTAGTACCTGGATGGGAGACCGCCTGGGAATACCAGGTGCTGTAGGCTTTTGCTTTTCCCTTGGCATTCTTTTTCTTTCTTTTTGGGAGGTGCCATCTTGGCATGGCCAAGCTCAAAGGAGTCGAGGGTGGCATTGGTGATCGCCTACGGCCACATCACCCTGAACACGCCCGATCTCGTCTGATCTCGGAAGCTAAGCAGGGTCGGGCCTGGTTAGTACCTGGATGGGAGACCGCCTGGGAATACCAGGTGCTGTAGGCTTTTGCTTTTCCCTTGGCATTCTTTTTCTTTCTTTTTGGGAGGTGCCATCTTGGCATGGCCAAGCTCAAAGGAGTCGAGGGTGGCATTGGTGATCGCCTACGGCCACATCACCCTGAACACGCCCGATCTCGTCTGATCTCGGAAGCTAAGCAGGGTCGGGCCTGGTTAGTACCTGGATGGGAGACCGCCTGGGAATACCAGGTGCTGTAGGCTTTTGCTTTTCCCTTGGCATTCTTTTTCTTTCTTTTTGGGAGGTGCCATCTTGGCATGGCCAAGCTCAAAGGAGTCGAGGGTGGCATTGGTGATCGCCTACGGCCACATCACCCTGAACACGCCCGATCTCGTCTGATCTCGGAAGCTAAGCAGGGTCGGGCCTGGTTAGTACCTGGATGGGAGACCGCCTGGGAATACCAGGTGCTGTAGGCTTTTGCTTTTCCCTTGGCATTCTTTTTCTTTCTTTTTGGGAGGTGCCATCTTGGCATGGCCAAGCTCAAAGGAGTCGAGGGTGGCATTGGTGATCGCCTACGGCCACATCACCCTGAACACGCCCGATCTCGTCTGATCTCGGAAGCTAAGCAGGGTCGGGCCTGGTTAGTACCTGGATGGGAGACCGCCTGGGAATACCAGGTGCTGTAGGCTTTTGCTTTTCCCTTGGCATTCTTTTTCTTTCTTTTTGGGAGGTGCCATCTTGGCATGGCCAAGCTCAAAGGAGTCGAGGGTGGCATTGGTGATCGCCTACGGCCACATCACCCTGAACACGCCCGATCTCGTCTGATCTCGGAAGCTAAGCAGGGTCGGGCCTGGTTAGTACCTGGATGGGAGACCGCCTGGGAATACCAGGTGCTGTAGGCTTTTGCTTTTCCCTTGGCATTCTTTTTCTTTCTTTTTGGGAGGTGCCATCTTGGCATGGCCAAGCTCAAAGGAGTCGAGGGTGGCATTGGTGATCGCCTACGGCCACATCACCCTGAACACGCCCGATCTCGTCTGATCTCGGAAGCTAAGCAGGGTCGGGCCTGGTTAGTACCTGGATGGGAGACCGCCTGGGAATACCAGGTGCTGTAGGCTTTTGCTTTTCCCTTGGCATTCTTTTTCTTTCTTTTTGGGAGGTGCCATCTTGGCATGGCCAAGCTCAAAGGAGTCGAGGGTGGCATTGGTGATCGCCTACGGCCACATCACCCTGAACACGCCCGATCTCGTCTGATCTCGGAAGCTAAGCAGGGTCGGGCCTGGTTAGTACCTGGATGGGAGACCGCCTGGGAATACCAGGTGCTGTAGGCTTTTGCTTTTCCCTTGGCATTCTTTTTCTTTCTTTTTGGGAGGTGCCATCTTGGCATGGCCAAGCTCAAAGGAGTCGAGGGTGGCATTGGTGATCGCCTACGGCCACATCACCCTGAACACGCCCGATCTCGTCTGATCTCGGAAGCTAAGCAGGGTCGGGCCTGGTTAGTACCTGGATGGGAGACCGCCTGGGAATACCAGGTGCTGTAGGCTTTTGCTTTTCCCTTGGCATTCTTTTTCTTTCTTTTTGGGAGGTGCCATCTTGGCATGGCCAAGCTCAAAGGAGTCGAGGGTGGCATTGGTGATCGCCTACGGCCACATCACCCTGAACACGCCCGATCTCGTCTGATCTCGGAAGCTAAGCAGGGTCGGGCCTGGTTAGTACCTGGATGGGAGACCGCCTGGGAATACCAGGTGCTGTAGGCTTTTGCTTTTCCCTTGGCATTCTTTTTCTTTCTTTTTGGGAGGTGCCATCTTGGCATGGCCAAGCTCAAAGGAGTCGAGGGTGGCATTGGTGATCGCCTACGGCCACATCACCCTGAACACGCCCGATCTCGTCTGATCTCGGAAGCTAAGCAGGGTCGGGCCTGGTTAGTACCTGGATGGGAGACCGCCTGGGAATACCAGGTGCTGTAGGCTTTTGCTTTTCCCTTGGCATTCTTTTTCTTTCTTTTTGGGAGGTGCCATCTTGGCATGGCCAAGCTCAAAGGAGTCGAGGGTGGCATTGGTGATCGCCTACGGCCACATCACCCTGAACACGCCCGATCTCGTCTGATCTCGGAAGCTAAGCAGGGTCGGGCCTGGTTAGTACCTGGATGGGAGACCGCCTGGGAATACCAGGTGCTGTAGGCTTTTGCTTTTCCCTTGGCATTCTTTTTCTTTCTTTTTGGGAGGTGCCATCTTGGCATGGCCAAGCTCAAAGGAGTCGAGGGTGGCATTGGTGATCGCCTACGGCCACATCACCCTGAACACGCCCGATCTCGTCTGATCTCGGAAGCTAAGCAGGGTCGGGCCTGGTTAGTACCTGGATGGGAGACCGCCTGGGAATACCAGGTGCTGTAGGCTTTTGCTTTTCCCTTGGCATTCTTTTTCTTTCTTTTTGGGAGGTGCCATCTTGGCATGGCCAAGCTCAAAGGAGTCGAGGGTGGCATTGGTGATCGCCTACGGCCACATCACCCTGAACACGCCCGATCTCGTCTGATCTCGGAAGCTAAGCAGGGTCGGGCCTGGTTAGTACCTGGATGGGAGACCGCCTGGGAATACCAGGTGCTGTAGGCTTTTGCTTTTCCCTTGGCATTCTTTTTCTTTCTTTTTGGGAGGTGCCATCTTGGCATGGCCAAGCTCAAAGGAGTCGAGGGTGGCATTGGTGATCGCCTACGGCCACATCACCCTGAACACGCCCGATCTCGTCTGATCTCGGAAGCTAAGCAGGGTCGGGCCTGGTTAGTACCTGGATGGGAGACCGCCTGGGAATACCAGGTGCTGTAGGCTTTTGCTTTTCCCTTGGCATTCTTTTTCTTTCTTTTTGGGAGGTGCCATCTTGGCATGGCCAAGCTCAAAGGAGTCGAGGGTGGCATTGGTGATCGCCTACGGCCACATCACCCTGAACACGCCCGATCTCGTCTGATCTCGGAAGCTAAGCAGGGTCGGGCCTGGTTAGTACCTGGATGGGAGACCGCCTGGGAATACCAGGTGCTGTAGGCTTTTGCTTTTCCCTTGGCATTCTTTTTCTTTCTTTTTGGGAGGTGCCATCTTGGCATGGCCAAGCTCAAAGGAGTCGAGGGTGGCATTGGTGATCGCCTACGGCCACATCACCCTGAACACGCCCGATCTCGTCTGATCTCGGAAGCTAAGCAGGGTCGGGCCTGGTTAGTACCTGGATGGGAGACCGCCTGGGAATACCAGGTGCTGTAGGCTTTTGCTTTTCCCTTGGCATTCTTTTTCTTTCTTTTTGGGAGGTGCCATCTTGGCATGGCCAAGCTCAAAGGAGTCGAGGGTGGCATTGGTGATCGCCTACGGCCACATCACCCTGAACACGCCCGATCTCGTCTGATCTCGGAAGCTAAGCAGGGTCGGGCCTGGTTAGTACCTGGATGGGAGACCGCCTGGGAATACCAGGTGCTGTAGGCTTTTGCTTTTCCCTTGGCATTCTTTTTCTTTCTTTTTGGGAGGTGCCATCTTGGCATGGCCAAGCTCAAAGGAGTCGAGGGTGGCATTGGTGATCGCCTACGGCCACATCACCCTGAACACGCCCGATCTCGTCTGATCTCGGAAGCTAAGCAGGGTCGGGCCTGGTTAGTACCTGGATGGGAGACCGCCTGGGAATACCAGGTGCTGTAGGCTTTTGCTTTTCCCTTGGCATTCTTTTTCTTTCTTTTTGGGAGGTGCCATCTTGGCATGGCCAAGCTCAAAGGAGTCGAGGGTGGCATTGGTGATCGCCTACGGCCACATCACCCTGAACACGCCCGATCTCGTCTGATCTCGGAAGCTAAGCAGGGTCGGGCCTGGTTAGTACCTGGATGGGAGACCGCCTGGGAATACCAGGTGCTGTAGGCTTTTGCTTTTCCCTTGGCATTCTTTTTCTTTCTTTTTGGGAGGTGCCATCTTGGCATGGCCAAGCTCAAAGGAGTCGAGGGTGGCATTGGTGATCGCCTACGGCCACATCACCCTGAACACGCCCGATCTCGTCTGATCTCGGAAGCTAAGCAGGGTCGGGCCTGGTTAGTACCTGGATGGGAGACCGCCTGGGAATACCAGGTGCTGTAGGCTTTTGCTTTTCCCTTGGCATTCTTTTTCTTTCTTTTTGGGAGGTGCCATCTTGGCATGGCCAAGCTCAAAGGAGTCGAGGGTGGCATTGGTGATCGCCTACGGCCACATCACCCTGAACACGCCCGATCTCGTCTGATCTCGGAAGCTAAGCAGGGTCGGGCCTGGTTAGTACCTGGATGGGAGACCGCCTGGGAATACCAGGTGCTGTAGGCTTTTGCTTTTCCCTTGGCATTCTTTTTCTTTCTTTTTGGGAGGTGCCATCTTGGCATGGCCAAGCTCAAAGGAGTCGAGGGTGGCATTGGTGATCGCCTACGGCCACATCACCCTGAACACGCCCGATCTCGTCTGATCTCGGAAGCTAAGCAGGGTCGGGCCTGGTTAGTACCTGGATGGGAGACCGCCTGGGAATACCAGGTGCTGTAGGCTTTTGCTTTTCCCTTGGCATTCTTTTTCTTTCTTTTTGGGAGGTGCCATCTTGGCATGGCCAAGCTCAAAGGAGTCGAGGGTGGCATTGGTGATCGCCTACGGCCACATCACCCTGAACACGCCCGATCTCGTCTGATCTCGGAAGCTAAGCAGGGTCGGGCCTGGTTAGTACCTGGATGGGAGACCGCCTGGGAATACCAGGTGCTGTAGGCTTTTGCTTTTCCCTTGGCATTCTTTTTCTTTCTTTTTGGGAGGTGCCATCTTGGCATGGCCAAGCTCAAAGGAGTCGAGGGTGGCATTGGTGATCGCCTACGGCCACATCACCCTGAACACGCCCGATCTCGTCTGATCTCGGAAGCTAAGCAGGGTCGGGCCTGGTTAGTACCTGGATGGGAGACCGCCTGGGAATACCAGGTGCTGTAGGCTTTTGCTTTTCCCTTGGCATTCTTTTTCTTTCTTTTTGGGAGGTGCCATCTTGGCATGGCCAAGCTCAAAGGAGTCGAGGGTGGCATTGGTGATCGCCTACGGCCACATCACCCTGAACACGCCCGATCTCGTCTGATCTCGGAAGCTAAGCAGGGTCGGGCCTGGTTAGTACCTGGATGGGAGACCGCCTGGGAATACCAGGTGCTGTAGGCTTTTGCTTTTCCCTTGGCATTCTTTTTCTTTCTTTTTGGGAGGTGCCATCTTGGCATGGCCAAGCTCAAAGGAGTCGAGGGTGGCATTGGTGATCGCCTACGGCCACATCACCCTGAACACGCCCGATCTCGTCTGATCTCGGAAGCTAAGCAGGGTCGGGCCTGGTTAGTACCTGGATGGGAGACCGCCTGGGAATACCAGGTGCTGTAGGCTTTTGCTTTTCCCTTGGCATTCTTTTTCTTTCTTTTTGGGAGGTGCCATCTTGGCATGGCCAAGCTCAAAGGAGTCGAGGGTGGCATTGGTGATCGCCTACGGCCACATCACCCTGAACACGCCCGATCTCGTCTGATCTCGGAAGCTAAGCAGGGTCGGGCCTGGTTAGTACCTGGATGGGAGACCGCCTGGGAATACCAGGTGCTGTAGGCTTTTGCTTTTCCCTTGGCATTCTTTTTCTTTCTTTTTGGGAGGTGCCATCTTGGCATGGCCAAGCTCAAAGGAGTCGAGGGTGGCATTGGTGATCGCCTACGGCCACATCACCCTGAACACGCCCGATCTCGTCTGATCTCGGAAGCTAAGCAGGGTCGGGCCTGGTTAGTACCTGGATGGGAGACCGCCTGGGAATACCAGGTGCTGTAGGCTTTTGCTTTTCCCTTGGCATTCTTTTTCTTTCTTTTTGGGAGGTGCCATCTTGGCATGGCCAAGCTCAAAGGAGTCGAGGGTGGCATTGGTGATCGCCTACGGCCACATCACCCTGAACACGCCCGATCTCGTCTGATCTCGGAAGCTAAGCAGGGTCGGGCCTGGTTAGTACCTGGATGGGAGACCGCCTGGGAATACCAGGTGCTGTAGGCTTTTGCTTTTCCCTTGGCATTCTTTTTCTTTCTTTTTGGGAGGTGCCATCTTGGCATGGCCAAGCTCAAAGGAGTCGAGGGTGGCATTGGTGATCGCCTACGGCCACATCACCCTGAACACGCCCGATCTCGTCTGATCTCGGAAGCTAAGCAGGGTCGGGCCTGGTTAGTACCTGGATGGGAGACCGCCTGGGAATACCAGGTGCTGTAGGCTTTTGCTTTTCCCTTGGCATTCTTTTTCTTTCTTTTTGGGAGGTGCCATCTTGGCATGGCCAAGCTCAAAGGAGTCGAGGGTGGCATTGGTGATCGCCTACGGCCACATCACCCTGAACACGCCCGATCTCGTCTGATCTCGGAAGCTAAGCAGGGTCGGGCCTGGTTAGTACCTGGATGGGAGACCGCCTGGGAATACCAGGTGCTGTAGGCTTTTGCTTTTCCCTTGGCATTCTTTTTCTTTCTTTTTGGGAGGTGCCATCTTGGCATGGCCAAGCTCAAAGGAGTCGAGGGTGGCATTGGTGATCGCCTACGGCCACATCACCCTGAACACGCCCGATCTCGTCTGATCTCGGAAGCTAAGCAGGGTCGGGCCTGGTTAGTACCTGGATGGGAGACCGCCTGGGAATACCAGGTGCTGTAGGCTTTTGCTTTTCCCTTGGCATTCTTTTTCTTTCTTTTTGGGAGGTGCCATCTTGGCATGGCCAAGCTCAAAGGAGTCGAGGGTGGCATTGGTGATCGCCTACGGCCACATCACCCTGAACACGCCCGATCTCGTCTGATCTCGGAAGCTAAGCAGGGTCGGGCCTGGTTAGTACCTGGATGGGAGACCGCCTGGGAATACCAGGTGCTGTAGGCTTTTGCTTTTCCCTTGGCATTCTTTTTCTTTCTTTTTGGGAGGTGCCATCTTGGCATGGCCAAGCTCAAAGGAGTCGAGGGTGGCATTGGTGATCGCCTACGGCCACATCACCCTGAACACGCCCGATCTCGTCTGATCTCGGAAGCTAAGCAGGGTCGGGCCTGGTTAGTACCTGGATGGGAGACCGCCTGGGAATACCAGGTGCTGTAGGCTTTTGCTTTTCCCTTGGCATTCTTTTTCTTTCTTTTTGGGAGGTGCCATCTTGGCATGGCCAAGCTCAAAGGAGTCGAGGGTGGCATTGGTGATCGCCTACGGCCACATCACCCTGAACACGCCCGATCTCGTCTGATCTCGGAAGCTAAGCAGGGTCGGGCCTGGTTAGTACCTGGATGGGAGACCGCCTGGGAATACCAGGTGCTGTAGGCTTTTGCTTTTCCCTTGGCATTCTTTTTCTTTCTTTTTGGGAGGTGCCATCTTGGCATGGCCAAGCTCAAAGGAGTCGAGGGTGGCATTGGTGATCGCCTACGGCCACATCACCCTGAACACGCCCGATCTCGTCTGATCTCGGAAGCTAAGCAGGGTCGGGCCTGGTTAGTACCTGGATGGGAGACCGCCTGGGAATACCAGGTGCTGTAGGCTTTTGCTTTTCCCTTGGCATTCTTTTTCTTTCTTTTTGGGAGGTGCCATCTTGGCATGGCCAAGCTCAAAGGAGTCGAGGGTGGCATTGGTGATCGCCTACGGCCACATCACCCTGAACACGCCCGATCTCGTCTGATCTCGGAAGCTAAGCAGGGTCGGGCCTGGTTAGTACCTGGATGGGAGACCGCCTGGGAATACCAGGTGCTGTAGGCTTTTGCTTTTCCCTTGGCATTCTTTTTCTTTCTTTTTGGGAGGTGCCATCTTGGCATGGCCAAGCTCAAAGGAGTCGAGGGTGGCATTGGTGATCGCCTACGGCCACATCACCCTGAACACGCCCGATCTCGTCTGATCTCGGAAGCTAAGCAGGGTCGGGCCTGGTTAGTACCTGGATGGGAGACCGCCTGGGAATACCAGGTGCTGTAGGCTTTTGCTTTTCCCTTGGCATTCTTTTTCTTTCTTTTTGGGAGGTGCCATCTTGGCATGGCCAAGCTCAAAGGAGTCGAGGGTGGCATTGGTGATCGCCTACGGCCACATCACCCTGAACACGCCCGATCTCGTCTGATCTCGGAAGCTAAGCAGGGTCGGGCCTGGTTAGTACCTGGATGGGAGACCGCCTGGGAATACCAGGTGCTGTAGGCTTTTGCTTTTCCCTTGGCATTCTTTTTCTTTCTTTTTGGGAGGTGCCATCTTGGCATGGCCAAGCTCAAAGGAGTCGAGGGTGGCATTGGTGATCGCCTACGGCCACATCACCCTGAACACGCCCGATCTCGTCTGATCTCGGAAGCTAAGCAGGGTCGGGCCTGGTTAGTACCTGGATGGGAGACCGCCTGGGAATACCAGGTGCTGTAGGCTTTTGCTTTTCCCTTGGCATTCTTTTTCTTTCTTTTTGGGAGGTGCCATCTTGGCATGGCCAAGCTCAAAGGAGTCGAGGGTGGCATTGGTGATCGCCTACGGCCACATCACCCTGAACACGCCCGATCTCGTCTGATCTCGGAAGCTAAGCAGGGTCGGGCCTGGTTAGTACCTGGATGGGAGACCGCCTGGGAATACCAGGTGCTGTAGGCTTTTGCTTTTCCCTTGGCATTCTTTTTCTTTCTTTTTGGGAGG
>NW_028119160.1:2500-22064 GCF_965119305.1 Pelophylax lessonae | reverse complement strand
CCCCCTCCCCCCTCCTTCTCCCCCTCCCCCTCCTTCTCCCTCTCCCCCTGTACTTACATGAGCCCCCCCTCCTCCCCCCTCCTTCTCCCCCCTCCTTCTCCCCCTCCCCCTCCTTCTCCCTCTCCCCCTGTACTTACATGAGCCCCCCCCTCCCCCTCCTTCTCCCCCCTCCTTCTCCCTCTCCCCCCTCCTTCTCCCTCTCCCCCTGTACTTACATGAGCCCCCCCCCTCCCCCTCCTTCTCCCCCCTCCTTCTCCCCCCTCCTTCTCCCCCCTCCTTCTCCCCCTCCCCCTCCTTCTCCCTCTCCCCCTGTACTTACATGAGCCCCCCCTCCCCCTCCTTCTCCCCCCTCCTTCTCCCCCTCCCCCTCCTTCTCCCTCTCCCCCTGTACTTACATGAGCCCCCCCTCCTCCCCCCTCCTTCTCCCCCCTCCTTCTCCCCCTCCCCCTCCTTCTCCCCCTCCCCCTCCTTCTCCCCCTCCTTCTCCCTCTCCCCCTGTACTTACATGAGCCCCCCCCCTCCCCCTCCTTCTCCCCCCTCCTTCTCCCTCTCCCCCCTCCTTCTCCCTCTCCCCCTGTACTTACATGAGCCCCCCCCCTCCCCCTCCTTCTCCCCCCTCCTTCTCCCCCCTCCTTCTCCCCCTCCCCCTCCTTCTCCCTCTCCCCCTGTACTTACATGAGCCCCCCTCCCCCTCCTTCTCCCCCCTCCCCCTCCTTCTCCCCCCTCCTTCTCCCCCTCCCCCTCCTTCTCCCTCTCCCCCTGTACTTACATGAGCCCCCCCTCCCCCTCCTTCTCCCCCCTCCCTCTCCCCCTCCCCCTCCTTCTCCCTCTCCCCCTGTACTTACATGAGCCCCCCCTCCTTCTCCCCCTCCCCCTCCCCCCTCCTTCTCCCCCTCCCCCTCCTTCTCCCCCTCCTTCTCCCTCTCCCCCTGTACTTACATGAGCCCCCCCCTTCCCCTCCTTCTCCCCCCTCCTTCTCCCCCTCCCCCCTCCTTCTCCCCCTTCCCCTCCTTCTCCCCCTCCCCCTCCCCCCTCCTT
The DNA here is from genome assembly GCF_965119305.1 of Pelophylax lessonae. Lineage (NCBI taxonomy): Eukaryota > Metazoa > Chordata > Amphibia > Anura > Ranidae > Pelophylax > Pelophylax lessonae. The sequence continues at coordinate 21,026 of NW_028119160.1, read as the reverse complement.
CTCCCCCTCCCCCTCCTTCTCCCTCTCCCCCTGTACTTACATGAGCCCCCCCCCCCCTCCTTCTCCCCCCTCCTTCTCCCCCGTCCTCCCCCTCCCCCTCCTTCTCCCTCTCCCCCTGTACTTACATGAGCCCCCCCTCCCCCCCCTCCTTCTCCCCCTCCCCCTCCTTCTCCCTCTCCCCCTGTACTTACATGAGCCCCCCCTCCTTCTCCCCCCTCCTTCTCCCCCTCCCCCCTCCTTCTCCCCTTCCCCCCTCCTTCTCCCCCTCCTTCTCCCTCTCCCCCTGTACTTACATGACCCCCCCTCCCCCTCCTTCTCCCCCTCCCCCTCCTTCTCCCTCTCCCCCTGTACTTACACGAGCCCCCCTCCCCCTCCTTCTCTCCCCTCCTTCTCCCCCTCCCCCTCCCCCTTCCCCTCCTTCTCCCCCTCCTTCTCCCCCTCCCCCTCCTCCCTCCTTCTCCCCCTCCCCCTCCTTCTCCCTCTCCCCCTGTACTTACATGAGCCCCCCTCCCCCTCCTCCTTCTCCCCCCTCCTTCTCCCCCTCCCCCCTCCTTCTCCCCCTTTTTCTCCCCCTCCCCCTCCTTCTCCCTCTCCCCCTGTACGTACATGAGCCCCCCTCCCCCTCCTTCTCCTTCTCCCCCCTCCTTCTCCCCCTCCCCCCTCCTTCTCCCCCTCTCCCCCTCCCCCCTCCTTCTCCCCCTCCCCCTCCTTCTCCCTCTCCCCCTGTACTTACATGACCCCCCCTCCCCCTCCTTCTCCCCCCTCCTTCTCCCCCTCCCCCTCCTTCTCCCTCTCCCCCTGTACTTACATGAGCCCCCCCCCTTCCCCTCCTTCTCCTTCTCCCCCCTCCTTCTCCCCCTCCCCCTCCCCCCTCCTTCTCCCCCTTCCCCTCCTTCTCCCCCTCCCCCTCCTTCTCCCTCTCCCCCTCCCCCCTCCTTCTCCCCCTCCCCCTCCTTCTCCCTCTCCCCCTGTACTTACATGAGCCCCCCCCTCCCCCCTCCTTCTCCCCCCTCCTTCTCCCCCGTCCTTCTCCCCCTCCCCCTCCTTCTCCCCCTGTACTTACATGAGCCCCCCTCCCCCTCCTTCTCCCCCCTCCTTCTCCCTCTCCCCCTGTACTTACATGAGCCCCCCCTCCTTCTCCCCCCTCCTTCTCCCCCTCCCCCTCCTTCTCCCTCTCCCCCTGTACTTACATGACCCCCCCTCCCCCTCCTTCTCCCCCCTCCTTCTCCCCCTCCCCCTCCTTCTCCCTCTCCCCCTGTACTTACATGAGCCCCCCCTCCCCCTCCTTCTCCCCCCTCCTTCTCCCCCTCCCCCTCCTTCTCCCCCTTCCCCTCCTTCTCCCGCTCCTTCTCCCCCTCCCCCTCCTTCTCCCTCTCCCCCTCCCCCCTCCTTCTCCCCCTCCCCCTCCTTCTCCCTCTCCCCCTGTACTTACATGAGCCCCCCCTCCCCCTCCTCCTTCTCCCCCTCCCCCCTCCTTCTCCCCCTCCCCCTCCTTCTCCCTCTCCCCCTGTACTTACATGAGCCCCCCCCCTCCCCCTCCTCCTTCTCCCCCCTCCTTCTCCCCCTCCCCCTCCTTCTCCCCCTCTCCCCCTCCCCCCTCCTTCTCCCTCTCCCCCTGTACTTACATGAGCCCCCCCCTCCCCCTCCTTCTCCCCCCTCCTTCTCCCCCTACCCCTTCCTTCTCCCCCTTCCCCTCCTTCTCCCTCTCCCCCTGTACTTACATGAGCCCCCCTCCCCCTCCTTCTCCTTCTCCCCCCTCCTTCTCCCCCTCCTTCTCCCCCTCCACCTATACTTACATGAGCCCCCCCTCCTTCTCCCCCTCCCCCTGTACTTACATGAGCCCCCCCTCCCCCCTATACCTACATGAGCCCCCCCTCCCCTCCCCCTATACTTACATGAGCCCCCTCCCCCCTCCTTCTCCCCCTCCCCCTGTACTTACATGAGCCCCCCCTTCCCCTATACTTACATGAGCCCCTCCCCCCTGTACTTACATGAGCCCCTCCCCCCTGTACTTATATGAGCCCCTCCCCCCTGTACTTACATGAGCCCCCCTCCCCCTATACTTACATGAGCCCCCTCCCCCCTCCTTCTCCCCCTCCCCCTGTACTTACATGAGCCCCCCCTCCCCCTCCTTCTCCCCCTCCCCCTCTCACCCTCCCCCTGTACTTACATGAGCCCCCCTCCCCCCTGTACTTACATGAGCCCCCTCCCCCTCCTTCTCCCCCTCCCCCTATACTTACATGAGCCCCTCCCCCCTATACTTACATGAGCCCCCCTCCCCCTATACTTACATGAGCCCCCCTCCCCCCTATACTTACATGAGCCCCCTCCCCCCTCCTTCTCCCCCTCCCCCTGTACTTACATGAGCCCCCCCTCCCCCTCCCCCCTCCTTCTCCCCCTCCCCCTGTACTTACATGAGCCCCCCTCCTTCTCCCCCTCCCCCTCCTTCTCCCCCTCCCCCTCCTTCTCCCCCTCCCCCTCCTTCTCCCCCTCCCCTCCTTCTCCCCCTCCCCCTATACTTACATGAGCCCCCCCCTCCTTCTCCCCCTCCCCCTGTACTTACATGAGCCCCCCCTCCCCCTCCTTCTCCCCCTATACTTACATGAGCCCCCTCCCCCCTCCTTCTCCCCCTCCTTCTCCCCCTCCCCCTGTACTTACATGAGCCCCCCCTCCCCCTATACTTACATGAGCCCCTCCCCCTGTACATACATGAGCCCCTCCCCCTGTACTTACATGAGCCCCCCTCCCCCTATACTTACATGAGCCCCCTCCCCCCTCCTTCTCCCCCTCCTTCTCCCCCTCCCCCTGTACTTACATGAGCCCCCCCTCCCCCTCCTTCTCCCCCTCTCCCCCTCCCCCTGTACTTACATGAGCCCCCCTCCCCCTGTACTTACATGAGCCCCCTCCCCCCTCCTTCTCCCCCTCCCCCTATACTTACATGAGCCCCTCCCCCCTATACTTACATGAGCCCCTCCCCCCTATACTTACATGAGCCCCCCCCCCTATACTTACATGAGCCCCCCCTCCCCCCTATACTTACATGAGCCCCCTCCCCCCTCCTTCTCCCCCTCCCCCTATACTTACATGAGCCCCCCTCCCCCCTATACTTACATGAGCCCCCCCTCCCCCTATACTTACATGAGCCCCCTCCCCCCTCCTTCTCCCCCTCCCCCTCCCCCTGTACTTACATGAGCCCCCCCTCCCCCCCCTCCCCCTCTCCCCCTCCCCCTGTACTTACATGAGCCCCCCTCCCCCCTCCCCCTCCTTCTCCCCCTCCCCCCTCCTTCTTCCCCTCCCCCTCCTTCTCCCCCTATACTTACATGAGCCCCCCTCCTTCCCCCCCTCCCCCTGTACTTACATGAGCCCCCCCTCCCCCCTATACCTAGATGAGCCCCCCCTCCCCCTATACTTACATGAGCCCCCTCCCCCTCCTCCCCCTTCTTCTCCCCCTCCCCCTCTCCCCCTCCCCCTGTACTTACATGAGCCCCCCTCCCCCCTCCCCCTCCTTCTCCCCCTCCCCCCTCCTTCTTCCCCTCCCCCTCCTTCTCCCCCTATACTTACATGAGCCCCCCTCCTTCCCCCCCTCCCCCTGTACTTACATGAGCCCCCCCTCCCCCCTATACCTAGATGAGCCCCCCCTCCCCCTATACTTACATGAGCCCCCTCCCCCTCCTCCCCCTTCTTCTCCCCCTCCCCCTGTACTTACATGAGCCCCCCCTCCCCCTATACTTACATGAGCCCCTCCCCCCTGTACTTACATGAGCCCCCCTCCCCCTATACTTACATGAGCCCCCTCCACCCTCCTTCTCCCCCTCCTTCTCCCCCCCTGTACTTACATGAGCCCCCCCTCCCCCTCCTCCCCCTCCCCCCTGTACTTACATGAGCCCCCTCCCCCTCCTTCTCCCCCTCCCCCTATACTTACATGAGCCCCTCCCCCCTATACTTGCATGAGCCCCCCCTCCCCCTATACTTACATGAGCCCCCTCCCCCCTCCTTCTCCCCCTCCCCCTCCCCCTGTACTTACATGAGCCCCCCTCCCCCCTGTACTTACATGAGCCCCCTCCCCCTCCTTCTCCCCCTCCCCCTCCTTCTCCCCCTCCCCCTGTACTTACATGAGCCCCCCCTCCTTCGACCCCTCCCCCTCTCCCCCTCCCCCTGTACTTACATGAGCCCCCTCCCCCTATACTTACATGAGCCCCTCCCCCCTACACTTACATGAGCCCCTCCCCCCTATACTTACATGAGCCCCCCTCCCCCTATACTTACATGAGCCCCCCCTCCCCCCTGTACTTACATGAGCCCCCCTCCCCCCTATACTTACATGAGCCCCCCCTCCCCCCTATACTTACACAAGCCCCCCCTCCCCCTATACTTACATGAGCCCCCCTCCCCCTATACTTACATGAGCCCCCCTCCCCCCTATACTTACATGAGCCCCCTCCCCCCTCCTTCTCCCCCTCCCCCTCCCCCTGTACTTACATGAGCCCCCCCTCCCCCTCCCCCCTCCTTCTCCCCCTCCCCCTGTACTTACATGAGCCCCCCTCCCCCCTCCTTCTCCCCCTCCCCCTCCTTCTCCCCCTCCCCTCCTTCTCCCCCTCCCCCTATACTTACATGAGCCCCCCCTCCCCCCTCCTTCTCCCCCTCCCCCTGTACTTACATGAGCCCCCCTCCCCCCTCCTTCTCCCCCTCCCCCTCCCTCTCTCCATCCCCCCTCCTTCTCCCCCTCCCCCTCCTTCTCCCCTCCACCTGTACTTACACGAGCCCCCCCTCCTTCTCCCCCTCCCCCTATACCTACATGAGCCCCCCCCCTCCCCCTATACTTACATGAGCCCCCTCCCCCCTCCTTCTCCCCCTCCTTCTCCCCCTCCCCCTGTACTTACATGAGCCCCCCTCCCCCTATACTTACATGAGCCCCTCCCCCTGTACTTACATGAGCCCCTCCCCCTGTACTTACATGAGCCCCCCTCCCCCTATACTTACATGAGCCCCCTCCCCCCTCCTTCTCCCCCTCCTTCTCCCCCTCCCCCTGTACTTACATGAGCCCCCCCTCCCCCTCCTTCTCCCCCTCTCCCCCTCCCCCTGTACTTACATGAGCCCCCCTCCCCCCTCCTTCTCCCCCTCCCCCTATACTTACATGAGCCCCTCGCCCCTATACTTACATGAGCCCCTCCCCCCTATACTTACATGAGCCCCCCTCCCCCCTATACTTACATGAGCCCCCCTCCCCCTATACTTACATGAGCCCCCTCCCCCCTCCTTCTCCCCCTCCCCCTCCCCTTACATGAGCCCCCCCTCCCCCTCCCCCCTCCTTCTCCCCCTCCCCCTGTGCTTACATGAGCCCCCCTCCCCCCTCCCCCTCCTTCTTCCCCTCCCCCCTCCTTCTTCCCCTCCCCCTCCTTCTCCCCCTCCCCCTATACTTACATGAGCCCCCCTCCTTTTCCCCCTCCCCCTGTACTTACATGAGCCCCCCCTCCCCCCTATACCTACATGAGCCCCCCCTCCCCCTATACTTACATGAGCCCCCTCCCCCTCCTCCCCCTTCTTCTCCCCCTCCCCCTGTACTTACATGAGCCCCCCCTCCCCCTATACTTACATGAGCCCCTCCCCCCTGTACTTACATGAGCCCCCCTCCCCCTATACTTACATGAGCCCCCTCCCCCCTCCTTCTCCCCCTCCTTCTCCCCCCCCCTGTACTTACATGAGCCCCCCCTCCCCCTCCTTCTCCCCCTCCCCCTCCCCCTGTACTTACATGAGCCCCCCTCCCCCCTGTACTTACATGAGCCCCCTCCCCCCTCCTTCTCCCCCTCCCCCTATACTTACATGAGCCCCTCCCCCCTATACTTACATGAGCCCCCCTCCCCCCTATACTTGCATGAGCCCCCCCTCCCCCTATACTTACATGAGCCCCCTCCCCCCTCCTTCTCCCCCTCCCCCTGTACTTACATGAGCCCCCCCTCCCCCTCCCCCTGTACTTACATGAGCCCCCCTCCCCCCTGTACTTACATGAGCCCCCTCCCCCTCCTTCTCCCCCTCCTTCTCCCCCTCCCCCTGTACTTACATGAGCCCCCCCTCCTTCGACCCCTCCCCCTCTCCCCCTCCCCCTGTACTTACATGAGCCCCCCTCCCCCTATACTTACATGAGCCCCTCCCCCCTACACTTACATGAGCCCCTCCCCCCTATACTTACATGAGCCCCCCTCCCCCTATACTTACATGAGCCCCCCCTCCCCCCTGTACTTACATGAGCCCCCCTCCCCCCTATACTTACATGAGCCCCCCCCTCCCCCCTATACTTACATGAGCCCCCCCTCCCCCCTGTACTTACATGAGCCCCCCTCCCCCTATACTTACACAAGCCCCCCTCCCCCTATACTTACATGAGCCCCCCTCCCCCTATACTTACATGAGCCCCCCTCCCCCCTATACTTACATTAACCCCCCCTCCCCCTATACTTAGGGATGGGAATTGGACGCTCTCTTGGTGGGAATTGGACGTTCTCTTGGTGGGAATTGGACGTTCTCTTGGTGGGAATTGGACGCTCTCTTGGTGGGAATTGGACGCTCTGTGGGTGGGGATTGGACGCTCTCTTGGTGGGAATTGGACGCTCTGTGGGTGGGGATTGGACGCCCTCTGAGTGGGAATTGGACGGTCTCTTGGTGGGAATTGGACGCTCTGTGGGTGGGGATTGGACGCTCTCTTGGTGGGAATTGGACGCTCTCTTGGTGGGAATTGGACGCTCTCTTGGTGGGAATTGGACACTCTGTGGGTGGGGATTGGACGCTCTCTTGGTGGGAATTGGACGCTCTGTGGGTGGGGATTGGACGCCCTCTGAGTGGGAATTGGACGGTCTCTTGGTGGGGATTGGACACTCTCTTGGTGGGAATTGGACGCTCTCTTGGTGGGGATTGGATGCTCTCTTGATGGGAATTGGACGCTCTCTTGATGGGAATTGGACGCTCTCTTGATGGGAATTGGACTCTCTCTTGGTGGGAATTGGACGCCCTCTTGGTGGGAATTGGACGCTCTCTTGGAGGGAATTGGACGCTCTCTTGATAGGAATTGGACGCCCTCTTGGTGGGGATTGGACGCTCTCTTGGTGGGGATTGGACACCCTCTGAGTGGGAATTGGACGTTCTCTTGATGGGAATTGGACTCTCTCTTGGTGGGAATTGGACGCTCTCTTGGTGGGAATTTGATGCTCTCTTGGTAGGAATTGGGGGCTCTCTTGGTGGGAATTGGACGCTCTGTGGGTGGGGATTGGATGCTCACTTAGTGGGGATTGGACGCTCTCTTGATGGGAATTGGAGGCTCTCTTGATGGGAATTGGACTCTCTCTTGATGGGAATTGGACGCTCTCTTGGTGGGAATTGGACACTCTGTTGATGGGAATTGGACGCTCTCTGGGTGGGAATTGGACGCTCTCTTGGTGGGGATTGGGCACTCTCTTGGCGGGAATTGGACGCTCTCTTGATGGGAATTGGACGCCATCTTGGTGGGGATTGGACGCTCTCTTGGTGGAGATTGGACACTCTGTTGATGGGAATTGGACGCTCTCTGGGTGGGAATTGGACGCTCTCTTGGCGGGAATTGGACGCTCTCTTGATAGGAATTGGACGCCCTCTTGGTGGGGATTGGACGCTCTCTTGGTGGGGATTGGACACCCTCTGAGTGGGAATTGGACGCTCTCTTGGTGGGAATTGGACGCTCTGTGGTTGGGAATTGGACGCTCTGTGGGTGGGGATTGGACGCCCTCTGAGTGGGAATTGGACGGTCTCTTGGTGGGGATTGGACACTCTCTTGGTGGGAATTGGACGCTCTGTGGGTGGGGATTGGATGCTCACTTAGTGGGGATTGGATGCTCTCTTGATGGGAATTGGACGCTCTCTTGATGGGAATTGGACTCTCTCTTGATGGGAATCGGACGCTCTCTTGGTGGGAATTGGACGCTCTCTTGGTGGGAATTTGATGCTCTCTTGGTTGGAATTTGATGCTCTCTTGGTGGGAATTGGACGTTCTCTTGATGGGAATTTGATGCTCTCTTGGTGGGAATTGGACGCTCTCTTGATGGGAATTGGACGTTCTCTTGATGGGAATTGGGCGCTCTCTGGGTGGGAATTGGACGTTCTCTTGGTGGGAATTGGATGCTCTCTGAGTGGGAATTGGACGCCCTCTTGGTGGAGATTGGACACTCTGTTGATGGGAATTGGATGCTCTCTTGGTGGGAATTGGACGCTCTCTTGATGGGAACCGGACGCCCTCTTGGTGGAGATTGGACACTCTGTTGATGGGAATTGGATGCTCTCTTGGTGGGAATTGGACGCTCTCTTGATGGGAAACGGACGCCCTCTTGGTGGGGATTGGACGCTCTCTTGATGGGAATTGGACAGTCTCTTGGTGGGGATTGGACGCTCTCTTGATGGGAATTAGACGCTCTCTGGGTAGGAATCGGAAGCTCTCTTGGGGGAATTGGACGCTCTCTTGGTGAGAATAGGACGTTCTCTTGGTGGGGATTGGACGCTCTCTTGTTGGAAATTTGACGCTCTCTTGGTGGAAATTCGACACTCTCTTTGTGGGGATTGGACGCTCTCTTGGTGGGGATTGGACGCTCTCTTGGTGGGAATTGGACGCTCTCTCAGTGGAAATTGGACGCCCTCTTGGTGGGGATTGGACACTCTCTTGGTGGGAATTGGACGCTCTCTGGGTGGGAATTGGATGCTCTCTTGGTGGGGATTGGACACTCTCTTGGTGGGAAATTGACGCTCTCCTGATGGGAATTGGACGCCCTCTTGGTGGGGATTGGAGGCTCCCTTGGTGGGAATTGGACGCCCTCTTGGTGGGAATTGGACGCCCTCTTGGTGGGGATTGGAGGCTCCCTTGGTGGGAATTGGACGCTTTCTGGGTGGGAACTGGACGCTCTCTGGTTGGGAATTGGACACTCTCTGGTTGGGAATTGGACGCTCTCTTGGTGGGGATTGGACACTCTCTTGGTGGGGATTGGATGCTCTCTTGGTGGGGATTGGACACTCTCTTGGTGGGAAATGGATGCTCTCCTGATGGGAATTGGACGCCCTCTTGGTGGGGATTGGAGGCTCCCTTGGTGGGAATTGGACGCCCTCTTGGTGGGAATTGGACGCCCTCTTGCTGGGGATTGGAGGCTCCCTTGGTGGGAATTGGACGCTTTCTGGGTGGGAACTGGACGCTCTCTAGTTTGGAATTGGACGCTCTCTGGTTGGGAATTGGACACTCTCTGGTTGGGAATTGGACGTCCTCTTGGTGGGAATTGGACGCCCTCTTGGTGGGGATTGGATGCTCTCTTGATGGTAATTGGATGCTCTCTTGGTGGGGATTGGAGGCTCTCTTGGTGGGGATTTGACGCTCTCTTGGTGGGAATTGGACGCTCTCTTGGTGGGAATTGGATGCTCTCTTGGTGGGGATTGGAGGCTCTCTTGGTGGGGATTGGACGCTCTCTTGGTGGGAATTGGACACTCTCTTGGTGGGGATTGGACGTTCTCTTGGTGGGGATTGGACGCTCTCTTGGTGGGGATTGGACGCTCTCTTGGTGGGAATTGGATGCTCTCTTGGTGGGGATTGGAGGCTCTCTTGGTGGGAATTGGACACTCTCTTGGTGGGAATTGGACGCTCTCTGGTTGGGAATTAAACGCTCCCTTGGTGGGGATTGGACGCTCTCTTGGTGGGAATTGGTTGCTCTCTTGGTGGGAATTGGATGCTCTCTTGGCGGGGATTGAACGCTCTCCTGGTGGGGATTGGATGCTCTCTTGGTGGGAATTGGACGCTCTCTTGATGGGAATTGGACGCTCTCTTGATGGGAATTGGACGCTCTCTGGGTGGGGATTGGACGCTCTCTTGATGGGAATTGGACGCTCTCTGGGTGGGAATTGGACGCTCTCTTGATGGGAATTGGACGCTCTCTGGGTGGGGATTGGACGCTCTCTTGATGGGAATTGGACGCTCTCTGGGTGGGAATTGGACGCTCTCAGGGTGGGAATCGGATGCTCTCTGGGTGTGTACAATCTGTCCCCACATTACACAATCTGTCCCCGCATTATACAATCTGTCCCAACATTATACAATCTGTCCTCGCATTATACAATCTGTCCCCACATTATACAATCTGTCTCAACATTATACAATCTGTCGCCGCATTGTACAATCTGTCCCCGCACTGTACAATCTGTCCCCACATTATACAATCTATCCCCGCATTATACAATCTGTCCCCGCATTATACAATATGTCCCCACATTATACAATCTGTCCCCGCACTCTGCAATCCGTTCCCACATTATACAATCTGTCCCCACATTATACAATCTGTCTCAACATTATACAATCTGTCGCCGCATTGTACAATCTGTCCCCGCACTGTACAATCCGTTCCCACATTATACAATCTGTCCCCGCACTGTACAATCTGTTCCCGCATTATACAATCTGTCCCCACATTATACAATCTGTCCCCGCAATGTACAATCTGTTCCCACATTATACAATCTCTCCCCACATTATACAATTTGTCCCCACATTATACAATCCGTTCCCACATTATACAATCTGTCCCCACATTATACAATCTGTCCCCGCACTGTACAATCTGTTCCCACATTATACAATCTCTCCCCACATTATACAATTTGTCCCCACATTATACAATCCGTTCCCACATTATACAATCTGTCCCCGCATTATACAATCTGTCCCCACATTATACAATCTGTCCCCGCACTGTACAATATGTCCCCACATTATACAATCTGTCCCCGCACTGTACAATATGTCCCCACATTATACAATCTGTCCCCGCACTGTACAATATGTCCCCACATTATACAATCTGTCCCCGCACTGTACAATATGTCCCCACATTATACAATCTGTCCCCGCACTGTACAATCTGTCCCCACATTATACAATCTGTCCCCACATTATACAATCTGTCCCCGCACTGTACAATATGTCCCCACATTATACAATCTGTCCCCGCACTGTACAATATGTCCCCACATTATACAATCTGTCCCCACATTATACAATCTGTCCCCGCATTATACAATCTGTCCCCGCATTATACAATCTATCCCCGGATTGAACTGTAAAAATGGGAGGGGCTATTTAAATGTGAAACTCGTTTTGAAATAAGGAAAGTTCATGGGAAAGAGAGGAAATTTATGGAAGAAGCGAACATATGAGGAATAAGGGGAGGAGTCTCATGACTGAGGAGGAGTCATGTGAAATGATAGAAAATAGGAGGAGGGAAATATATATATATACAGATGGAAGGACTTCTAGCATTAGAGGAGGTTATATTGAATAGGGGAGGAGCTCTAGAATAAGAGGAGGAGTTATATGGAATAAGGACAGGAGTTATAGAATGAGAGAAGGAGTTATATTGAATAGGGGAGGAGCTCTAGAATGAGAGGAGGAGTTATATGGAATAAGGACAGGAGTTATAGAATGAGAGGAGGAGTTATATTGAATAGGGGAGGAGCTCTAGAATGAGAGGAGGAGTTATATGGAATAAGGACAGGAGTTATAGAAAGAGAGGAGGAGTTATATGGAATAAGGGCAGGAGTTATATAATGAGAGGAGGAGTTATATGGAATGAGGACAGGAGTTATAGAATGAGAGGAGGAGTTATATGGAATAAGGGCAGGAGTTATAGAAAGAGAGGAGGAGTTATATGGAATAAGGGCAGGAGTTATATAATGAGAGGAGGAGTTATATGGAATGAGGACAGGAGTTATAGAATGAGAGGAGGAGTTATATGGAATAAGGGCAGGAGTTATAGAATGAGAGGAGGAGTTATATGGAATGAGGGCAGGAGTTATAGAATGAGAGGAGGAGTTATATGGAATAAGGGCAGGAGTTATAGAATGAGAGGAGGAGTTATATGGAATGAGGACAGGAGTTATAGAATGAGAGGAGGAGTTATATGGAATAAGGGCAGGAGTTATATAATGAGAGGAGGAGTTATATGGAATAAGGGCAGGAGTTATAGAAAGAGAGGAGGAGTTATATGGAATAAGGGCAGGAGTTATAGAATGAGAGGAGGAGTTATATGGAATAAGGGCAGGAGTTATAGAAAGAGAGGAGGAGTTATATGGAATGAGGACAGGAGTTATATAATGGGAGGAGGAGTTATATGGAATAAGGGCAGGAGTTATAGAATGAGAGGAGGAGCTATATGGAATAGTAGGAGAATTTATAGAATGAGAGGAGTTACAGAATAGGAGGAGGAGATATATGGGATAGGGGGAGGGGCCATATAATTAGAGGAGGCAATATATTGATAAGGGGGGAGTTATAGGCTGAGAAGAAGAGTTATATGTGAAAGCAGGAGGAGTTATAGAATGAGAGGAGGAGTTATATAGAAAAGGGGGAGGAGATAGCAAATGAGAGGAGGGGACATATGAAATATGGGCAAGAACCATAAAAGTAGAGGAGTTATATCGATAAGGGGGAGTTATAGAATTATAGGAGGAGTTATAGAATAAGAGGAGGAGACATATGGGATATGGGCAAGAACCAAAGAATGAGAGGAGGAGATATATGGAATAGGGGGATGAGTTATAAAATGAGGGGAAGAGTTATATGGATAAGGGGGAGGAGTTATAAAGTGAGCGTTATATGAAATATGAGGAAGAGTTATACAATGAGATTAAGAGTAATATGGAATAAGGGGGAGGAGATATATGAAATAACGGGAAGCGTTGTAGAATAAGAAGAGAAGTTGTACGGATAAGGGGGAGGAGTTATAGAATGAGAGGAGGAGTTATGTGGAATAAGGGGAAGAGTTATAGAATGAGAGGAGGAGTTATGTGGAATAAGGGCAGGAGTTATAGAATGAGAGGAGGAGTTATATGGAATGAGGACAGGAGTTATAGAATGAGAGGAGGAGTTATATGGAATAAGGACAGGAGCTCTAGAATGAGAGGAGGAGTTATATGGAATAAGGACAGGAGTTATAGAATGAGAGGAGGAGTTATATGGAATAAGGGCAGGAGTTATAGAATGAGAGGAGGAGTTATATGGAATGAGGACAGGAGTTATAGAATGAGAGGAGGAGTTATATGGAATAAGGGCAGGAGTTATATAATGAGAGGAGGAGTTATATGGAATAAGGGCAGGAGTTATAGAAAGAGAGGAGGAGTTATATGGAATAAGGGCAGGAGTTATAGAATGAGAGGAGGAGTTATATGGAATAAGGGCAGGAGTTATAGAAAGAGAGGAGGAGTTATATGGAATGAGGACAGGAGTTATATAATGGGAGGAGGAGTTATATGGAATAAGGGCAGGAGTTATAGAATGAGAGGAGGAGCTATATGGAATAGTAGGAGAATTTATAGAATGAGAGGAGTTACAGAATAGGAGGAGGAGATATATGGGATAGGGGGAGGGGCCATATAATTAGAGGAGGCAATATATTGATAAGGGGGGAGTTATAGGCTGAGAAGAAGAGTTATATGTGAAAGCAGGAGGAGTTATAGAATGAGAGGAGGAGTTATATAGAAAAGGGGGAGGAGATAGCAAATGAGAGGAGGGGACATATGAAATATGGGCAAGAACCATAAAAGTAGAGGAGTTATATCGATAAGGGGGAGTTATAGAATTATAGGAGGAGTTATAGAATAAGAGGAGGAGACATATGGGATATGGGCAAGAACCAAAGAATGAGAGGAGGAGATATATGGAATAGGGGGATGAGTTATAAAATGAGGGGAAGAGTTATATGGATAAGGGGGAGGAGTTATAAAGTGAGCGTTATATGAAATATGAGGAAGAGTTATACAATGAGATTAAGAGTAATATGGAATAAGGGGGAGGAGATATATGAAATAACGGGAAGCGTTGTAGAATAAGAAGAGAAGTTGTACGGATAAGGGGGAGGAGTTATAGAATGAGAGGAGGAGTTATGTGGAATAAGGGGAAGAGTTATAGAATGAGAGGAGGAGTTATGTGGAATAAGGGGAGGAGTTATAGAATTAGAGGAGGAGTAATATGGAATAAGGGGAAGAGTTATATGGATAAGGGGGAGGAGTTATAGAATGAGAGAAGGAGTTATATGGAATAAGGGGTGGAGTTATGATTTGATGAGAGGCATTATATAAAGTGAACCAATGCGCAATGGAGTGGGTAGACGTGTTATATGGAATAAGGGGAGGAGTTATGGCGTGAGAAGGTACTTTATATGGAAATAGGGGAGGAGTCGTGGAATGAGAAGATACCTTCATGGAGGAAATAAAGAGCTATATGGAATGAGAGGTGGAGCTATGGAGTGAGGAAACGCCTTATATGAAATAAGGGAGAGGGAGGGGTTATGAAATAAAGGAAAGCTCCTATTGTAATAGGGGGAGGAACTATAGAATAAAAAGGGGGGTGGTTATGGAGTAAGGAGAGGCCCTATATCGAAGGAGTTATGGTAAGAAGAGCAAAGACCTTATATGGAGTAAGTAGAGGAGTTATAGTGTAAAGAGAGACCACTTATGGAAAAGGAGGAGTTATGGTGAGGAAAGACCACATTTGGAAAAGAAGGAGGAGTTATAGTGCAAAGAGAGACCACATATGGAAGGTGGGAGGAGTTATAGTGAGGAGAGACCACATATGAAAAGGAAGGAGGAGTTATGGTGTGAGGAGAGACCCTGTATGGAAAAGGAGGAGTTATTTAATGAGGTCAGGCTTTAAAAGGGATGAGGGGAGGGATTATTCAATGAGGTCAGGCTTTATACAGAATGAGGGGAGGGGTTATTCAATGAAGTCAGGCTTTATACAGAATGAGGGGAGGAGTTATTCAATGAAGTCAGGCTTTATACAGAATGAGGGGAGGAGTTATTCAATGAAGTCAGGCTTTATACAGGATGAGGGGAGGGGTTATTCAATGAGGTCAGGCTTTATATGGGATGAGGGGAGGAGTTATTCAATGAAGTCAGGCTTTATACGGGATGAGGGGAGGAGTTATTCAATGAAGTCAGGCTTTATACAGGATGAGGGGAGGGGTTATTCAATGAGGTCAGGCTTTATATGGGATGAGGGGAGGAGTTATTCAATGAAGTCAGGCTTTATACAAGATGAGGGGAGGGGTTATTCAATGAGGTCAGGCTTTATACGAGATGAGGGGAGTGGTTATTCAATGAAGTCAGGCTTTAAATGGGATGAGGGGAGTGGTTATTCAATGAAGTCAGGCTTTATATGGGATGAGGGGAGGGGTTATTCAATGAAGTCAGGCTTTATATGGGATGAGAGGAGGGGTTATTCAATGAAGTCAGGCTTTATACAGGATGAGGGGAGGAGTTATTCAATGAAGTCAGGCTTTACACGGGATGAGAGGAGGGGTTATTCAATGAGGTCAAGCTTTATATGGGATGAGAGGAGGGGTTATTCAATGAAGTCAGGCTTTAAACGGGATGAGGGGAGGAGTTATTCAATGAAGTAAGGCTTTCCACGGGATGAGGGGAGGGGTTATTCAATGAGGTCCGGCTTTACATGGGATGAGAGGTGGGGTTATTCAATGAGGTCAGGCTTTATACAGGATGAGGGGAGGAGTTATTCAATGAAGTCAGGCTTTACACGGGATGAGAGGAGGGATTATTCAATGAGGTCAGGCTTTATACAGGATGAGGGGAGGAGTTATTCAATGAAGTCAGGCTTTATATGGGATGAGGGGAGGGGTTATTCAATGAAGTAAGGCTTTATATAGGAGGAGGGGAGTGGTTATTCAATGAAGTCAGGCTTTATACAGGATGAGGGGAGGGGTTATTCAATGAGGTCAGGCTTTATACGGGATGAGGGGAGGAGTTATTCAATGAAGTCAGGCTTTATATGGGATGAGGGGAGGGGTTATTCAATGAGGTCTGGCTTTATATGGCATGAGAGGAGGGGTTATTCAATGAGGTCAGGCTTTATACAGGATGAGGGGAGGGGTTATTCAATGAGGTCAGGCTTTATACGGGATGAGGGGAGGAGTTATTCAATGAAGTCAGGCTTTATATGGGATGAGGGGAGGGGTTATTCAATGAGGTCAGGCTTTACACGGGATGAGAGGAGGGGTTATTCAATGAGGTCAGGCTTTATACGGGATGAGGGGAGGAGTTATTCAATGAAGTCAGGCTTTATATGGGATGAGGGGAGGGGTTATTCAATGAGGTCAGGCTTTATATGGCATGAGAGGAGGGGTTATTCAATGAGGTCAGGCTTTATACGGGATGAGGGGAGGAGTTATTCAATGAAGTCAGGCTTTATATGGGATGAGAGGAGGGGTTATTCAATGAGGTCAGGCTTTATACAGGATGAGAGGAGGGGTTATTCAATGAAGTCAGGCTTTACACAGGATGAGGGGAGGAGTTATTCAATGAAGTCAGGCTTTATATAGGAGGAGGGGAGTGGTTATTCAATGAGGTCAGGCTTTATACGGGATGAGAGGAGGGGTTATTCAATGAGGTCAGGCTTTATACAGGATGAGGGGAGGGGTTATTCAATGAGGTCAGGCTTTATACGGGATGAGGGGAGGAGTTATTCAATGAGCTCAGGCTTTAAACAGGATGAGGGGAGGGGTTATTCAATGAGGTCAGGCTTTATACGGGATGAGGGGAGGAGTTATTCAATGAAGTCAGGCTTTATACAGGATGAGAGGAGTGGTTATTCAATGAGGTCAGGCTTTATACAGGATGAGGGGAGGAGTTATTCAATGAAGTCAGGCTTTATTGGGATGAGGGGAGGGGTTATTCAATGAGGTCAGGCTTTATACAGAATGAGGGGAGGGGTTATTCAATGAAGTCAGGCTTTATACAGAATGAGGGGAGGAGTTATTCAATGAAGTCAGGCTTTATACAGAATGAGGGGAGGAGTTATTCAATGAAGTCAGGCTTCATACAGGATGAGGGGAGGGGTTATTCAATGAGGTCAGGCTTTATATGGGATGAGGGGAGGAGTTATTCAATGAAGTCAGGCTTTATACGGGATGAGGGGAGGAGTTATTCAATGAAGTCAGGCTTTATACAGGATGAGGGGAGGGGTTATTCAATGAGGTCAGGCTTTATATGGGATGAGGGGAGGAGTTATTCAATGAAGTCAGGCTTTATACAAGATGAGGGGAGGGGTTATTCAATGAGGTCAGGCTTTATACGAGATGAGGGGAGTGGTTATTCAATGAAGTCAGGCTTTAAATGGGATGAGGGGAGTGGTTATTCAATGAAATCAGGCTTTATTCAGGATGAGGGGAGGGGTTATTCAATGAAGTCAGGCTTTATATGGGATGAGGGGAGGGGTTATTCATTGAAGTCAGGCTTTATACAGGATGAGGGGAGGAGTTATTCAATGAAGTCAGGCTTTACACGGGATGAGGGGAGGGGTTATTCAATGAAGTCAGGCTTTACACGGGATGAGAGGAGGGATTATTCAATGAGGTCAGGCTTTATACAGGATGAGGGGAGGAGTTATTCAATGAAGTCAGGCTTTACACGGGATGAGGGGAGGGGTTATTCAATGAGGTCAGGCTTTATATGGGATGAGAGGAGGGGTTATTCAATGAAGTCAGGCTTTAAACGGGATGAGGGGAGGAGTTATTCAATGAAGTAAGGCTTTCCACGGGATGAGGGGAGGGGTTATTCAATGAGGTCCGGCTTTACATGGGATGAGAGGTGGGGTTATTCAATGAAGTCAGGCTTTACACGGGATGAGAGGAGGGATTATTCAATGAAGTCAGGCTTTATACAGGATGAGGGGAGGAGTTATTCAATGAAGTCAGGCTTTACACGGGATGAGGGGAGGAGTTATTCAATGAGGTCAGGCTTTATACGGGATCAGAGGAGTGGTTATTCAATGAGGTCAGGCTTTATATGGGATGAGAGGAGGGGTTATTCAATGAAGTCAGGCTTTATATAGGAGGAGGGGAGTGGTTATTCAATGAAGTCAGCCTTTATACAGGATGAGGGGAGGGGTTATTCAATGAGGTCAGGCTTTATACGGGATGAGGGGAGGAGTTATTCAATGAAGTCAGGCTTTATATGGGATGAGGGGAGGGGTTATTCAATGAGGTCTGGCTTTATATGGCATGAGAGGAGGGGTTATTCAATGAGGTCAGGCTTTATACAGGATGAGGGGAGGGGTTATTCAATGAGGTCAGGCTTTATACGGGATGAGGGGAGGAGTTATTCAATGAAGTCAGGCTTTATATGGGATGAGGGGAGGGGTTATTCAATGAGGTCAGGCTTTACACGGGATGAGAGGAGGGGTTATTCAATGAGGTCAGGCTTTATACGGGATGAGGGGAGGAGTTATTCAATGAAGTCAGGCTTTATATGGGATGAGGGGAGGGGTTATTCAATGAGGTCAGGCTTTATATGGCATGAGAGGAGGGGTTATTCAATGAGGTCAGGCTTTATACGGGATGAGGGGAGGAGTTATTCAATGAAGTCAGGCTTTATATGGGATGAGAGGAGGGGTTATTCAATGAGGTCAGGCTTTATACAGGATGAGAGGAGGGGTTATTCAATGAAGTCAGGCTTTATATAG
>NW_028119161.1:0-22068 GCF_965119305.1 Pelophylax lessonae | reverse complement strand
TGGTTGTGTACGTGTGATATACATACACTTTTTGGGATCATATTTTCTATTCCGGCTATTTAATCAAAAACCTCTGGGGATCAGGCTGCCTGTTCCATATCCCACTCATCGAGTGTGGTTGTGTACGTGTGATATACATACACTTTTTTGGGATCATATTTTCTATTCCGCTATTTAATCAAAAACCTCTGGGGATCAGTTAAATTGGGGGATAGTCTGTGTTGGTACGTGTGAGAGAGATCCACCTTTCCAAGTTGTTGGGGTTCATCTCATACTTCTGAAGGTTTGAGGGTGCTGCCTGTTCCATACTCCCCCTACTCCTAGCCTTTTAGGGGTACAAACAATAGTAATTGGGGCCTAGTGTGGTTGTGTACGTGTGATATACATACACTTTTTTGGGATCATATTTTCTATTCCGCTATTTAATCAAAAACCTTTGGGGATCAGTTAAATTGGGGGATAGTCTGTGTTGGTACGTGTGAGAGAGATCCACCTTTCCAAGTTGTTGGGGTTCATCTCATACTTCTGAAGGTTTGAGGGTGCTGCCTGTTCCATACTCCCCCTACTCCTAGCCTTTTAGGGGTACAAACAATAGTAATTGGGGCCTAGTGTGGTTGTGTACGTGTGATATACATACACTTTTTTGGGATCATATTTTCTATTCCGCTATTTAATCAAAAACCTTTGGGGATCAGTTAAATTGGGGGATAGTCTGTGTTGGTACGTGTGAGAGAGATCCACCTTTCCAAGTTGTTGGGGTTCATCTCATACTTCTGAAGGTTTGAGGGTGCTGCCTGTTCCATACTCCCCCTACTCCTAGCCTTTTAGGGGTACAAACAATAGTAATTGGGGCCTAGTGTGGTTGTGTACGTGTGATATACATACACTTTTTTGGGATCATATTTTCTATTCCGCTATTTAATCAAAAACCTCTGGGGATCAGTTAAATTGGGGGATAGTCTGTGTTGGTACGTGTGAGAGAGATCCACCTTTCCAAGTTGTTGGGGTTCATCTCATACTTCTGAAGGTTTGAGGGTGCTGCCTGTTCCATACTCCCCCTACTCCTAGCCTTTTAGGGGTACAAACAATAGTAATTGGGGCCTAGTGTGGTTGTGTACGTGTGATATACATACACTTTTTTGGGATCATATTTTCTATTCCGCTATTTAATCAAAAACCTTTGGGGATCAGTTAAATTGGGGGATAGTCTGTGTTGGTACGTGTGAGAGAGATCCACCTTTCCAAGTTGTTGGGGTTCATCTCATACTTCTGAAGGTTTGAGGGTGCTGCCTGTTCCATACTCCCCCTACTCCTAGCCTTTTAGGGGTACAAACAATAGTAATTGGGGCCTAGTGTGGTTGTGTACGTGTGATATACATACACTTTTTTGGGATCATATTTTCTATTCCGCTATTTAATCAAAAACCTTTGGGGATCAGTTAAATTGGGGGATAGTCTGTGTTGGTACGTGTGAGAGAGATCCACCTTTCCAAGTTGTTGGGGTTCATCTCATACTTCTGAAGGTTTGAGGGTGCTGCCTGTTCCATACTCCCCCTACTCCTAGCCTTTTAGGGGTACAAACAATAGTAATTGGGGCCTAGTGTGGTTGTGTACGTGTGATATACATACACTTTTTTGGGATCATATTTTCTATTCCGCTATTTAATCAAAAACCTTTGGGGATCAGTTAAATTGGGGGATAGTCTGTGTTGGTACGTGTGAGAGAGATCCACCTTTCCAAGTTGTTGGGGTTCATCTCATACTTCTGAAGGTTTGAGGGTGCTGCCTGTTCCATACCCCCCCTACTCCTCATCTAGCCTTTTAGGGGTACAAACAATAGTAATTGGGGCCTAGTGTGGTTGTGTACGTGCGAGATACATACACTTTTTTTGATCATATTTCCTATTCCGCTATTCAATAAAAACCTTTGAGGATCAATTGAATTGCGGGATAGTCTGTGTCGGTACGTGTGAGAGAGATCCACCTTTCCAAGTTGTTGGGGTTCATCTCATACTTCTGAAGGTTTGAGGGTGCTGCCTGTTCCATACCCCCCCTACTCCTCATCTAGCCTTTTAGGGGTACAAACAATAGTAATTGGGGCCTAGTGTGGTTGTGTACGTGCGAGATACATACACTTTTTTTGATCATATTTCCTATTCCGCTATTCAATAAAAACCTTTGAGGATCAATTGAATTGCGGGATAGTCTGTGTCGGTACGTGTGAGAGAGATCCACCTTTCCAAGTTGTTGGGGTTCATCTCATACTTCTGAAGGTTTGAGGGTGCTGCCTGTTCCATACCCCCCCTACTCCTCATCTAGCCTTTTAGGGGTACAAACAATAGTAATTGGGGCCTAGTGTGGTTGTGTACGTGCGAGATACATACACTTTTTTTGATCATATTTCCTATTCCGCTATTCAATAAAAACCTTTGAGGATCAATTGAATTGCGGGATAGTCTGTGTCGGTACGTGTGAGAGAGATCCACCTTTCCAAGTTGTTGGGGTTCATCTCATACTTCTGAAGGTTTGAGGGTGCTGCCTGTTCCATACCCCCCCTACTCCTCATCTAGCCTTTTAGGGGTACAAACAATAGTAATTGGGGCCTAGTGTGGTTGTGTACGTGCGAGATACATACACTTTTTTTGATCATATTTCCTATTCCGCTATTCAATAAAAACCTTTGAGGATCAATTGAATTGCGGGATAGTCTGTGTCGGTACGTGTGAGAGAGATCCACCTTTCCAAGTTGTTGGGGTTCATCTCATACTTCTGAAGGTTTGAGGGTGCTGCCTGTTCCATACCCCCCCTACTCCTCATCTAGCCTTTTAGGGGTACAAACAATAGTAATTGGGGCCTAGTGTGGTTGTGTACGTGCGAGATACATACACTTTTTTTGATCATATTTCCTATTCCGCTATTCAATAAAAACCTTTGAGGATCAATTGAATTGCGGGATAGTCTGTGTCGGTACGTGTGAGAGAGATCCACCTTTCCAAGTTGTTGGGGTTCATCTCATACTTCTGAAGGTTTGAGGGTGCTGCCTGTTCCATACCCCCCCTACTCCTCATCTAGCCTTTTAGGGGTACAAACAATAGTAATTGGGGCCTAGTGTGGTTGTGTACGTGCGAGATACATACACTTTTTTTGATCATATTTCCTATTCCGCTATTCAATAAAAACCTTTGAGGATCAATTGAATTGCGGGATAGTCTGTGTCGGTACGTGTGAGAGAGATCCACCTTTCCAAGTTGTTGGGGTTCATCTCATACTTCTGAAGGTTTGAGGGTGCTGCCTGTTCCATACCCCCCCTACTCCTCATCTAGCCTTTTAGGGGTACAAACAATAGTAATTGGGGCCTAGTGTGGTTGTGTACGTGCGAGATACATACACTTTTTTTGATCATATTTCCTATTCCGCTATTCAATAAAAACCTTTGAGGATCAATTGAATTGCGGGATAGTCTGTGTCGGTACGTGTGAGAGAGATCCACCTTTCCAAGTTGTTGGGGTTCATCTCATACTTCTGAAGGTTTGAGGGTGCTGCCTGTTCCATACTCCCCCTACTCCTCATCTAGCCTTTTAGGGGTACAAACAATAGTAATTGGGGCCTAGTGTGGTTGTGTACGTGTGATATACATACACTTTTTTTGGATCATATTTTCTATTCCGCTATTCAATAAAAACCTTTCTAGGGCAAGATCTTAAATTACAGAAATATGAGGAGACCGTCAAATAAGGGCCGTGGCCTGGGTCGTGGTGCTGCTGGTAGAGCTCCTGTTGCAAGGAGAGGACATGGTCGATCTGTGCCAGCTACACGCACAAGTGAAACACCTTCCTCAAGTGTGAGTAGGCGACAGAACCTGCATCAGTATTTGGTAGGGCATCAAACGCCCCTAGAAGTGATGAGGCCAGAACAAGTTGAGGCGATAGTAGATTGGTTTGCTGCTGACAGTGCCTCCAGTTCCTTCACATTGTCTCCCACCCAGTCTACTGCAGAAAGGTCAGAGTTGGCACCTGCAGCCAATGTCCAACCGTCTTTCACCTCACCCCCTTGCAAATCAGGCCAGCAGTCTGAGCCCCAAGCCATACAGCAGTCTCTTATTCTTTTTGAGGACTCTGTCAGCAGGGTTTCCCAGGGCCATCCACCTAGCCCTGCCCCAGAAGTGGAAGAGATTGAGTGCAGCGATGCCCAACCACTTATTTCTCAAGATGAGTACATGCAAGGATCATCGCAGCACGTCTCCGATGATGACGAAACGCAGGTGCCAACTGCTGCGGCGTTCAGCATTGTGGAGACCGACAAGGAGGGCAGGGGTGAAGACTGGGTGGAAGATGATGTGGAGGACGATGAGGTCCTCGACCCCACATGGAATGAACGTCATGCAGGTGACCTGAGTAGTTTGGAGGAAGAGGCGGTGGTCGCACAGAGCCACCAGCACAGCAGAAGAGGGAGCAGGGTGCAGAAGCGGAGCGGCCGTGCCCTAGACACTACGCCCGCTACTGCCCAACGCAGCAAGGGAACGAGCGCACCAAAGTCAGCTCAAAGGAGTTCTCTAGCGTGGAAGTTCTTTAGAAAATGTGCTGATGACAGGACACGAGTGGTTTGCACCCTGTGCAATCAGAGCTTGAAGCGAGGCATGAACCTTCTCAACCTGAGCACAACCTGCATGATCAGGCATCTAAGTGCAAAGCACGAGCTGCAGTGGAGTACACACCTTCAAAACCAAGAAACGTCTCTGGCTCATCCTGCTTCCTCTTCTGCTGCAGTCTCGGCCGCTCCAGCCACATCTGTAGTGATACCGGCACCTGCCACCCCGCAAACAGACGATCTGTCAGCAACACCACCACCTGGGTCACCAACAACCATCTCCACAATGTCCCGTGGAAGCGTTCAGCTTTCCATCTCCCAAACACTTGAGAGGAAGAGGAAGTACCCCCCTACCCACCCGCGATCCCTGGCCCTGAATGCCAGCATTTCAAAATTATTGGCCTTTGAAATGCTGTCATTCCGTCTGGTGGAGACGCACAGTTTTAAAAACCTTATGTCGGTGGCTGTCCCACAGTACGTCGTGCCCAGCCGCCACTACTTTTCCAGGCAAGCCATCCCTTCCCTGCACAACCAAGTGGGGGAAAATATCAGGTGTGCACTGCGCAACGCCATCTGTGCCAAGGTCCACCTAACTACGGATACGTGGACCAGTAAGCACGGTCAGGGGCGTTATATCTCCCTAACGGCACACTGGGTAAATGCAGTGGCGGATGGGCCTGAGGCGGATAGCAATTTGGCGCATGTCCTTCCACCACCGAGGATTGCAGGGCGCTTCAGTTTGCCTCCTGTTCGTAACTCCTCCTACTCCGCTTCCTCATCCTCTACCGCCTCCTCATCCGGACAGCGTAACACCTTCACCACCAACTTCAGCACGGCCAGGGGTAAACGACAGCAGGCAGTTTTACAACTTGCCTGTTTGGGGGACAAACCACACACCGCGCAGGAGTTGTGGAGGAGCATGGAACAGCAGACAAATGAGTGGTTGCTGCCAGCGAGCCTCAAGCCCGGCCTGGTGGTGTGTGATAACGGGCGAAATCTCATAGCAGCTCTGGGCCTAGCCGGTTTGACGCACATCCCTTGCCTGGCGCATGTGCTGAATTTGGTGGTGCAGAGGTTCCTTAAAAACTACCCCGATATGTCAGAGCTGCTGCAGAAAGTGCGGGCCGTTTGTGCGCACTTTCGGCGTTCTCACCCTGCTGCTGCTCGCCTGGCAGCGCTGCAGCGTAACTTCGGCCTTCCCGCTCACCGCCTCATATGTGACGTGCCCACAAGGTGGAACTCCACCTTGCACATGCTGGAAAGACTGTGCGAGCAGCAGCAGGCCATAGTGGAGTTTCAGCTGCAGCACGCACGCGTGAGTCGCTCTGCGGAACAGCACCACTTCACCACCAATAACTGGGCCTCCATGCGAGACCTGTGTGCCTTGTTGCGCTGTTTTGAGTACTCCACCAACATGGCCAGTGGCAATGACGCCGTTCTCAGCTTAACTATCCCACTTCTATGCCTCCTTGAAAAAACAATTCGGGCGATGATGGAAGAGGATGTGGCACAGGATGAGGAGGAGGAGGAGGATGAAGAGGTAACATTTCCAAGGCTTTCAGGGCAGTCATTCGCAAGGGGCTCCGAGGGTGGGTTCCTGCACACGCAAACGCCAGGGACGCAATTGTCCAGCAGGGGCACAGTTCTGGAGGATGAGGAGGATGAGGAGGAGGAGGAGCTGGAGGAGGAGATGGAACCATGTTCACAGCAGGGTGGCACCCAGGCCAGCTCATGGCCATCACTGGTGCGTGGCTGGGGGGATACAGAGGACACGGACGATACACCTCCCACAGAGGACAGCCTTTCGTCGCCTCTGGGCAGCCTGGCACACATGAGCGATTACATGCTGCAGTGTCTCCACAACGACCGCCGAGTTGCCCACATTCTAACTTGTGCTGATTACTGGGTGGCCACGCTGCTGGATCCCCGTTACAAGGACAACGTACCGTCCTTAATTCACTCACTGGAGCGCGATCGCAAGATGCGCGAGTACAAGCGCACGCTGGTAGACGCCATGCTGCTGGCATTCCCATCTGACAGCGGGGCCACAGTGGAAGCACAAGGCAGAGGAGGAGGAGGAGGAGGTCGCCAACGCAACCAGGGCACCGCCAGCACCTCAGAAGGCAGGGTTAGCATGGCCGAAATGTGGAAAAGCTTTGTCAGCACGCCACAACAAACAGCAGCACCAGCAGCTCAGATGGAACGTCTTAGCAGGAGGCAGCATTTTACCAACATGGTGGAGCAGTATGTGTGCACACGCCTACATGTAGTGAATGACGGGTCTGCCCCCTTCAACTTCTGGGTCTCCAAATTGGGCACATGGCCTGAGCTTGCCCTTTACGCCTTGGAGGTGCTGGCGTGCCCTGCAGCCAGTGTATTATCTGAACGGGTATTTAGCACGGCTGGGGGCGTTATAACAGACAAGCGCAGCCGCCTGTCCAGAGACAATGTGGACAAGCTCACGTTCATTAAAATGAACCAGGCATGGATCCCACGGGACTTTTCCGTACCTTATGCAGAATAGCAATGGATACCGACCTTACCCACCCATTGTTCCATTTTTGCTCTTTCTCACTCTTTTGGGGTGTACCCTCATTTAAAATTTTTGAAAAGAAGCAGTGTTGGCTACCTCGTCCTCCTCCTCAGGGCCAGATTAATGTAGGGGCTATTGGAGCTGCAGCTCCAGGCCCCTACCTTTTATATAGGCCCCGGGTTGGCCATATTCACTGTTACCGCTCTTCTGTCACTTGTAAACACAGAAGTCTGGCTTCTATGCTCGCTTCCCCAGGCAGCACCCTCAGAACCTCCCCACACAGCGTGAAGGCCGGACAAGGAGGGACAGTTGGCGATGCATGGATGTGTTTATGGGCTTCAGAGACAGCATCCCATGTTGAATTAGGCATGCATGGCTGCACCCTTCCTCCTCTGGGTGCATGGCAAGGCACGGCCCTTAAGGCCCTTCAAAATCCTCAGCACCAAGCCCATGATGCTGTTAATCCGGCCCTGGTCCTCCTCCACCGCCGCTTCCACCTACACCGCCCATAGGTGTGCGCAGCCTATTGCATTAAGGTGTGCACCCCAAAGTTGAAATACACATGCATGTGTTTGCCAGCAGGGAGAGTAATGTATCGGGGCCATGTACCTGTAGGCAAGGAGAAATAGAGCAGAGCAGGTCCCAGGGAGATCTTTCCCATCTCCTCACTGGCAATGCTATGTGCCCTAGGTGATTAGGGTGTGCCCAGGCACACCCAGCACACCCTGTGCGCACGCCTATGTCACCGCCACATCCACCACCACCTCAACCTCCCTCCTACTCCATATGGGCCTCGTCCTTCAGAGATGAAGAAGAACATTGTTTTATTTTTCTGTTTTTTTTTTGTTGTTTTAAGTTATTTCCCTATCCACATTTGTTTGCAGAGCACTTGCCATGCTCTTAATTACGTTTTGCTGCCATTTGCAGCACTCTAGCCCTTTCCTTTGGTGTTTTAGAGCCATTTTAGTGCCTTAAAGTTCGGGTCCCCATTGACTTCAATGGGGTTCGGTGTCCGGGAAAAGTTCGGTAAAAGTCCGGGACACGGACCCGGACTTTTTTTTAAAGTTCGGCCGAACCCGTCGAACACGGACATCTAGGTGTTCGCTCAACCCTACTCTTGAACCTTACTCACTTCTTTAATGCATTTAACCACTTGCCTAAGGCTACAGCGCGGTCCTCCATTTCTAAGAGGGCCACTATTGACGTTCTACCAGAACCACGCCTCCCGCGTGCTCGTTTCTTTTAGACACAGCTGATCACAGATCAGGATAAAGGGCCAATCACAGCGGCC
The DNA here is from genome assembly GCF_965119305.1 of Pelophylax lessonae. Lineage (NCBI taxonomy): Eukaryota > Metazoa > Chordata > Amphibia > Anura > Ranidae > Pelophylax > Pelophylax lessonae. The sequence continues at coordinate 13,657 of NW_028119161.1, read as the reverse complement.
CTTTACAATGTGATCAGCTGTGTCTAATCACAGCTGATTATGATGCAAACACACAGTACTTCCTATCAATGCCCATCGGTGCCGCCTATCAGTGCCCATCAGTGCTTCCTATCAGTGCCCTTCAGTGCTGCCTATCAGTGTTCATCAGTGCCACCTATCAGTGTCCATTAGTGTCGCCTATTAGTGCCAATCAATGCTGCATATCCATGCAGCCTCGCCAGTGCCTCCTTATCAGTGCCCACCAGTGCCGCCTCATTAGTGCCACCTCATTAGTGCAGCCTCATCAGTGCCCATCAGTGCAGCCTTTCAGTGCTTGTGTGAAAAAAATGATAATTTCTTATAGGTACAGTGCTGTATGACCGCTCAATTGTCATTCAAAGTGCTGAAAGCTGAAAATTGGCCTGGGTAGGAAGGGGGTGAAAGTGCCCAATAGGCAAGTATTAAAGGTTTCAATCATGTCTCCCCTTTCCCTTCTTTGCTCCAGACTGTGAATTTTTAAGCCTAGTACACACCGCTGGGCTGAACTGGGCTGAAAAAATACTGTCAGTTTAAGTCGGAGCCGATGTACTAACTATCCGAAGTTAGTAAAGCAATCTCCCCTGCTGAGCTATTGTGTTCTGATAGGGGCATGGCCCCCTGCCAGAACACTCTGGTCAGCGGACTGTTTTTGGTCATGAGCCCTATGACTGAGCAGAAAGGCCAGCTTCTGTTGGACCGGCTGTCACACACACTGGCCGAATGTCGGCTGGGCTCTTTTGAATTCGGCCCGTGTGTACTAGGCTTAAGTTCCTGAAGTTGCTTTGACAGGTTTTATCCCCCACACTTTTCACCCTTTTTGTTACCTGTCTCTGAATTATTCTATCTTATCAATATCTTTGTGTAAATGAGGTCTCCAGAACTGGACACATTATTCTAAATGAGGTTTTGTTTGGCCAAAGTAATGTCACAGGCCATGACCTTAGGTACGCAACTGCTACCAGGTAATTGCCGGGACATTTATCTGTTGTAGATAGGCCCTTCAAAATGACAGATGTCAACCTTGAGCTACATTGGGAAACCTATCTAGCATTCGAAGACATTTTCACTGCCTTTTCATTATATTGCTGCATCCTTTGGCCTCTGCAATGGAGATCTTCATAAAGCTATGTGAGAAGTTCACACTGATGTTCTCACTATGCTGGGCTGCTAGCAATGCCTTTAACATTTAATTTCCTTGATATGTCACTCTAGGAGTCATATGTCTCACCCCAGATCCAGGAGATGAGTCACTTTGCCTAACAGAGTGCAGAAAGGGATCTTTGGGACAATTTGTGGTTGCTTGTTATTTTCCTAGCTCATACAGGGACATATAGTTTTACCCGAGAAAGGCAACTGAATTTCACTCAAGAGGCAGAAAGCTCAATTTACAGCAATAATGATTGAAGGGTTAAAAACAATTTTCACAGAATATTAATCAAATTTATTGTTCATTCACATTCTCAATCAATTAAGAGAAAGCAGAGAGGCTATGAAAACAGACATGATTCCCGGCAGTGAAATCTATGGCTATTAGAATTACAGATGCTTTTGTCGGCCTTGCCTAGTTATATAAAACATGTAAGGAATTTGTGACTGAATGCAGTGCTATGCCAGAAACTCAGTCTGAACACTGGCAATACAAATCCTAAAACAATTTAACAGTCCAGAAGTTACCTTTAAAAGATGTCTATCTGAGCTTAAAGAATTTAAGGCAGATTGTTCTTACAGTTCATCTTACACCTATCTAGATAATTTCAGACATTACCATCAATCTCCAAGGAACTGTAAAACATCAATGATTTCAAGAGAATTACACCAGCACAGTCCTCAAAATTAGGGAACTCAAAATACGATCAAAAGATGGCCAAAATGGACTTGAATGATTTTTTCCACTATGTTAATTTGCCTTTGCCACAAAAAAAATCCCAAGTTCTAATAGCAGTTTTAGAAAAAAGGACTTAACTATCTGACATAATGGTTTAATATTTTTAATATTCCACACTACTACTTGGTCTAGCTTCAGTTAGATGGAATATGTGGTACTTTTATTTTTACCACAACTTTAGATCATAGAAACCCTGACCTATGCAGAAGTCCTTTAGGTCAACCAACGAAAAAAACAAAAAAATTTAATAAATAAATAGAAAACCTCCATATACAAAACCCTATACCCGCAGTTGATCCAGAGGAAGAAAAGAAACAATACTCTAAAACATGATCCAATTTGCTCTAGTCAGGCAAAAATAAATTCCTTTCTGATCCCCTGAAGATCACAAATTTCCTGGAATAAGCCTTTTTATAACCACTTCCCGCCGCCCTATAGGCAAAGGGCGGCGGAAAGGTGGTTACATTATGCTGACCGGACGCCATACGACGGCGGCAGGATAATGCGCTCTGCGTGCTCCCGGGGGGCGCTCAGAGCGGCGATCAGTGATGCGGCGTATCACTCTGGCACACCGCATCTCCAATCTCGGTAGGCTCTTTACCATGTGACCAGCTGTTTCCAATCACAGCTGGTCACAATAGGAAGTGCCGTTGATCGGCTTTCCTCAGTTCGTGCCTGACAGGCACTTTTCGGCTCTCCTGACAGGGGGGGGTATGCACTGGTAATCAGAGCATTCATTACCAGTGAGACCGTTGGGGGGGGGGGGGTGGGATGCCACAAGAACCACCAGGGATGCCCACCCATGACCCCAGGGATGCCCACCATGGCCCCCAGGATGGCAATCAGGGTTCAGGGAGCCCGCCAGTGCCCTTCGCATCAGTGCTGCCCGCCTGTGCCCTCCCCATCAGTGCCGCCCACCAGTGCCCATCATTGCCATCTATCAGTGCCGCCTATCAGTGCCCATCAGTGCCGATCAAAGCCGCTAATCAGTGCCCATCAGTGCCAATCAGTGCCACCTATCAGTGCCCATCAGTGCCACCTATCAGTGCCCATCAATGCCGCCTATCAGTGCCCATCAATGCCGCCTACCAGTGCCCAGCAGTGCCACCTATCAGTGTCCACCAATGCTGCATATCAGTGCTACCTATTAGTTCCACATATCAGTGCCCATCAGTGCTGCATATCAGTGCTGCCTATCAGTGCTGCATTAGTGCCACCCCATCAGTGCCTCCTCATCAGTGCTTGTCAGTGCAGCCTTATCAGTGCTCATCAGTGCAGGAAAAAACTTATCTATTTACAAAATTTTATAACAAACAAAAAACTTTTTTTTTTCAAAATTTTCGGTCTTTTTTCATTTTTTTAGCAAAAAGGAAAAAACCTTGTGGTGATCAAATACCACCAAAAGAAAGCTCTATTTGTGGGAAAAAAATGACTTGAATTTGGTTTAGGTACAGTGTTGCATGACCGCGCAATTGTCATTCAAAATGCAACAGCGCTAAAAGCTATAAATTGGCCTGGGCAGGAAGGGGGAAAAGTGCCTGGTATTGAAGTGGTTAAAACAATCTTCTGAGCTAGCCAGAACTAGTTCTTGTGGGAGTCTATTACACATTTTCAGCTCTTACTGGAAATAAATCTTTCCCTACATGAAGGTTAAATCTCTTTTCCTCCAGACATAAAGAGTGCCTCTTGTTCTTTGTAACGACCTTAAAGTGAATAACTCTACACGAAGTTCACTATATGGACCACTTATGTATTTGTACACAATGATGATTTCCCTACCTTATCCCCTCTTCTGAAGAGAAAATAAATTCAGTTCAGCTAATATTTCCTCATAGTCAAACTCCTCAATGCCTATTATCAGTTTGTTTGCCCTCTGCACTTTCTCCAGTTCCCCAATATCCTCTTTGTGAACTGGTGCCCAAAACTGAACTGCATATTCCAGATGAGATCTTACTAATGTTTTGCACAGGGGCAAAATTATGGCTCCCTCTTTCTGGAGTCTATACTTCTTTTAATACAAGGAAGTATTTTGCTTGCTTTAGAAAGTACAGCTTGGCATTGCCCTTTGTTCTACCAGAACACCCAGATCCTTCCTGACCATTGACTTCCTTAGCTGTTCTCCTCCTAGAGTGATTTCTACATGCTTGTTTTTAGCCCCCAAGTGCATACTGTAACATTTATCAACATTAAACCTAATTTGCCATGTAGTTGCCTAATTAAACAGGGCAATAATGTTTGCTCATAAGTGCGAATGGGCGAAAGGTTCGGACCCACCATGAGTTTGACGAACACCCAAATTATTGGGGCATTCGACCGTTTGTTCAGCCTGCATTGGAAGCCCTGATTGGCTGAAGCGATGAAAGCTTTGCCCAATCAGGGCACATAGCACTGTCAGAGCCATGATTGGACGCTGTCTTCATGACTCTATCCAATCGTTGCTCATTGCTCTTAGTCCCACCCCACACTACAAAAGTATTCTTTCAGTAGTGTCCATTTGCAGTGTGATATTGACGTGGAGAGAGCTAGAACAGGGCTCTGTTCAGTGCTACTAGTGTGCTATTGTGATTCTATTGTCAGTGTAGAATATCAGTTTAGTGTGAAACCTAGTTCAGTGAGAGTGTAGTGCGACCATTCATTTTTACTTTAGTGTCACTTTAGTGTAAACCTAGTAATAGTTCAGTCAGTGTGAGTGTAGTGACCATTCATTTTTACATTAGTGTCAGTTTAGTGTGAATCTTTACAGTTTACTGCAGTATAGTATAGTGTGCTACTGCACATTTAATGCAGTACATTTTTTGTGCATTACTACACGTTTAACGAGTGTATTTCAGTGTGTTATGTGCCGTTTCACGCAGCATATTTCAGTGCATTACTGCATGTTTAACCCAGTATATTTCAGTGCATTATTGCATGTTTAACACAGTTTATTTCAGTGCTTTACTGCACATTTATCGAGGTATATTTCAATGTGTTACGTGCCATTTAACGCAGTATATTTCTGTGCGTTAGTGCACCTTTAACACAGTATATTGCAGTGCATTACTGCACGTTTAACGCAGTATATTTGTGTGTGTTACTGCACCTTTAACACAGTATATTTCAGTGCGTTACATGCCATTTAACACAGTACATTTCAGTGCGTTACTGCAGGTTTAATGCAGTATATTGCAGTGCGTCAGTGCAGTTTTAATGCAGTATATTGTAGTGTGTCAGTGGAGTGTGTCTGTGTAGTGAGTATTAAGGTTAAAGTGCACAAACACCAGGAGGTGGTGGACTGACTTACTAAACCATCCTGATCCTCCTCATACTCTGCTACCCAAGCAGAGACTAGTACGCAGTCCACTGCAGCTGCCAGAGTAGCTTATTCTGCCTCCTTGTCCACAGCTATTCCTTCCATGGAGTCAGCTGTGTTATTTAAACACAGCATCAGCCACTTGCTCCTTGACGATGCACAGCAATTACTTGATTCAGATGTTGGTTCTGAGGCTGAGAAAGGTAGGAACAAGAGCCTACAGAGAGGAAGATGGAGGAGATGAGATGATGATAATGATGATGATGATGAGGAAAGTGAGGGTGAAGCACAACACCAACAAGGCAGCCATCATGGAAAAGTAGAGAGCAGCACCTTATTCCATCACATTGTGGAGCTGTTATCTCCCAGCCCAGTTCCCACAGCTCAGCTGTCTGGGCCTTTTTTAGCACATGTGCAGCCTATCTCATTGTTGCAATTTGCAAAATATGTCCCAAGCACATCAAGCGTGGCAAAAACACCAGCCATTTGGGTACCACATGCTTGACAAGGCATTTAACCTCCTAATTCTCAGCCCCTTGGCAAGAGTACCTGAAAGCAACACAAAAGAGACACAATTCTGTCCCTCCTCTTTACTCACCTCAGTCTACCCCCTCTATACCTCATGACCTCTCAGCAGCCTCCACTGACAGGGATGGTGGTATAGCGCAGGTTGTCCCAGGTCCTTGCAGAACTTCTGCCAGTAGCACACCACCAGCTGTAGACTATAGCTGGCAAATTTCTCTGCCCCATCTGCTGCAGCGATAAATAAAATACAGTCACTGCCACCCACCAGTCCAGTGTCTAAATGCAAGCTTATCAAAGCTCCTGGCTTTGCAACTCCTGCCTTTCCATCTGGTGGATTCTGCCCCCTTCCATGCAGAATGTGCTGTACCACAATGGCAGGTTCCCAGTCGCTATTTCCTTTCACATAAGGCCATTCCAGCTCTGTGCCATCATGTGGAAGGCAATATTGTGACATTGTTGGGCAAGGCAGTCGGCCGCAAATTCCACATTACTGCTGACACGTGGTCCAGCAAGCATGGTCAGGAACAATATACTGTATTTAGTTCACAGCACACTGGGTAACTCTGCTTGCAACTCGGAAGGATGCAGGACAGGGCTCAGTGTTGCAGCTTGTTGTACTGCCACGTTTTCATATAGATAGTGGTGATGATGTGAGATTTGTCAGCTCCACCCCCTCCTCCTCCTCCATGCCCTCTCCTGCTGAATTGTTCTATGAACCATAAGTACCTCCTAAGCGTTCAAGGGGCTATTCAATGAGTCAGGCTAAAAGGTGCCATGCAGTGCTTCAGCTGGTGTGTCTAGGGGACAGGAACCACATGGAGCAGAGATTCTTGCAGCTCTGCAGGGGCTGGCCCAGAGGTAGTTCACGCCACACCAGCTGGAGCCAGGAATGGTGGTGTGCAATAATGGCACAAACCTCCTGTTTGCCCTTAGACAGGGAAAGTTGACACATGTGCCATGCCTGGCACACATCCTCAATTTGGTGGTTCAGCGTTTCTTAAATAGGTATCCAGGGTTGGAAGATCTGCTAAAGTAGGCCAGAGGAGTCTGTAATCATTTTAGGCGGTCATACACAGTCAGTGCTCAGTTGGCTGAAATTCAGCTGGAATTCCACCTGCTGGTAAACCATCTGATTTGTGCCATTCCCAGCAGGTGGATCTCGACTTTGGCAATGCTGCAGCAGCTGCACAGGAGGCCGTCAATGAGTACCTGTGTGAGTATAGCACAACGACACACTCAGGCCGGCTCAAATTATTTTCCCCACACCAATTGCTGCTGATAAAGGATGTATGCACTGTACTCTCACCATTTGAGGAGGCGAAAAGGATGGAGAGCCATGACAATGCATGCATTAGTGACACAATCCCTGTTGGGTTCCTGCTGGAACAGACTCTGTGTGGCATTATGGACAGGGCACTCGAGGCAGAGCAGTGGGAGGAAGAGGAGGAATTCCTTTCCTCTCAAGGCCTGCTTTCTTGCCATGCCACAGAACACACAAGAGGAGAGAGAGGGGGAGGAGGAGGATTCTGGTAGATTTAAAGGCATTGAAGCAGAGGAAGATATAAGTCAAACTTTAAGAGATGGTTTTCTGTCCCAAGAACCCTTGGGAGTAGTCTGTGGCTGGGAGGAGGCAGTTCCAGATACTGTAATCCTCAGTGATCCCAAGGAGTCTGCCTCTCATGCCTCCGCAAACTTGCAGTTCTTGGGTTCCCTCATGCTTCAAAGGACCTGAGAATACATGGCATTAAGGAGAAGGATCACTATTGGTTTACAACCCTCCTTGACCACCGTTACAAGGGGAAAGTCTCAGAACTCATGCTGTCCCCACAGAGGGTGCAGAAGATGAAATCACTTGAAAACACATTAAAGAGGAGTTTATCTAATGCTTTTCCCAAATCTGGTAGATTACAGTGTCATGGAAAACGTAGTTTTGAGGCTTCTGTTGGTCAAGAGAGAAGCGGTGGAGAAGGGGGCCGCCTAAATAATGCATTTTACAATTTTTTTAGTCCTCGCTGCCCAGGGCTGTCAGCTTTAACATTCCATCGGCTGCGTCTGCATCATATGGTGGACAATTATCTAGGGACAAAAACAGAGATGGGTAGATGGGGATTCTAGTTGATGATTCACAGGGTTACTGGATCATTATTATTAATATTATATTATTATATAGGATTTATATAGCGCCGAAAATTTACACAGTGCTTTACAACTTGAGGGTAGACAGTACAAATACAATACACTTTAATACAGTAGGAATCGGAGGGCCCTGGTCGTTAGAGCTTACAATCTAAGAGGGAGGGTCAAGGGATACAAAAGATAATAACTGTGGGGGATGGGCTGATGGAGAAAATAACAGTACAGTTGTTAGGTGGTTGCCAGATAGGTTTCTCTAAAGAGATGGTCAGGGATCAGGGATCGTCTGAAAGTGGACAAAGTAGGAGATAGTCGGACAGATTGGGGTAGAGCATTCCAAAGGATGGGAGAGGCTCAGGGGGAGTCCTGGAGGCGAGCATTGGAAGAGGTTACAAGGGAGCTAGAGAGCAGGAGGTCCTGAGAGGAACGAAGAGAACGAGTTGGTTGGTATTTTGAGACCAGGTTAGTGATGTAACTGAGTGCCAAGTTATGGGTGTCTTTGTAAGTTATGGTCAGTAACCTGAATTTAATTAGTTGGTTGAGTGGCAGCCAATGGAGAGATTTTCAAAGAGGGGTAGCAGACACAGAGTGGTTTGCAAGGTGGATGAGCCTGGCAGCAGTGTTCATGATGGACTGAAGGGGGGTAGTCTTTTTAAAGGTAAGCCAATGAGAAGGGAGTTGCAGTAATTGAGACAAGATATTACCAGGGAGTGGATTAGAAGTTTTGTGGTGTCATTGGTTAGAAAGGGGCATATCTTGGAGATGTTGCAGAGGTTGAGGTGGCAAGCTTTGGACAGTGACTGGATGTGTGGCCGAAAGGATAGTTCAAAGTCCAGGATTACACCTAGGACCTTGGCATGGGGGGACGGGTTGATAGTTGCATTGTTGATATTGACAGAGAAATCAGGGGAAGAGGAACATAAGGGAGGAAATATCATGAGCTCGGTTTTGGATAGGTTGAGTTTGAGGAAATGATGTGACATCCAGGCTGATATGTCTGTTAGTAAGTTAGTGATGTGTGAAGAGACTGATGAGTGAGCTGGGGGGCGGAGAGATAGATTTGGGTGTCATCAGCATAGAGATGATATTGAAAGCCATGGTAGGCAATCAGCTGACCCAGGGAGGAGGTGTAGATTGAGAAAAGGAGCGGTCCAAGAACAGAACCATGAGAACAGAACTTGCCCAATATGCAATTGAGCTGCTGGGCTGCCCTGCATCCAGAGTGCTTTCCGAATGGGAATTCAGTGCTGCTGGAAGTTTTATTACTTATAATAGAGCGCGTCTTTCCACAGACTCTGTGGACTGGCTGACATTTATCAAAATGAATCAGAAGTCCTGGATTACCAGCAGCTATGAAGCCTCTGATGCCGATGTCGCTGATTAAGTGTTTCTAGGATGTGGAATCTCTACAAGACTTCTAGGCTGCCTAGAGTTGTGGGTGTAGGTTTTATGGGTGCAATTAACGCCCAGAGACCAATTTTTACACACCTGTTTGACAGGTGCATATCATTTCAATTTTTGAAAGCAAGGCCAATTCTAGCTTTATTAAGAATACCTCTATAGGGTTATGGTGTGAACGCACCAAGGACACCCAAAAAGACCAAATTTTCCACACATGTTTGACAGGTGCATATCGTTTCAATTTTTGACAGCAAGGCAAATTCTTGCTTTCATCAAGAGTACCTTTATGTGGTTACTATGTAAAGGCACCCCCGACACCCAGAGACCAATTTTTCCACACCTGTTTGACAGGAGCATATCGTTTCAATTTTGGACAGCAAGGCTACTCTTGCTTTCATCAAGAGTACCTCTGTAGGGTTACGGTGTGAAGGTTACTTCTATCCAAAGTCTGTAGAACAGACACCAGGATTTATCCAAAAAATCTCTAATCTTGTTCCCAGTGCACTACATTGTGGCCTCATCATACAAAATATATTCATATATATCATACAAAATATGTTCAAAATAAAGAAAGCTTGTAGGCAACATGTATTTTTTTGGCTTTACGAATGCAATTATTGCTGCAGCAGCTTCTTTAGATGTGCCACTTTACAGGCAGGCTAAGGGACCCCCCGGCACTATATTGAAAGGAATTTTTCATTTTTATTGTTATTTCTCATTTTTATGCGTTCACTTTAACCATCAGTAAATCACTGCTCATTTAAAAATGACGTTTTTTACAAACTTTATTTTCATTGATACATGTCCCGCAGGGCAGTACCTGGACCCCCATAACCATTGTATGCCCAATTAATTGCATATAAGCCTTCAAAATGGGCACTTTTGATTTTTCAAGTTTGGGTCCCATGGACTTCAATGTAGTTCGATATTTGGTTCTGAACTTTTCCGATTGTTCGAAAGTTGTGGTGCGAACCGAACAGGAGGTTGTTCAGCCCATCCCTACTTGTAAATTGGAGATATCCTGCAAGGAAGCTATTCCCAAAGTTCACAACACAAAACAACGAAAGTAGGTAATCATTCAATCACACAAAGGTATATAATAATATATAATATACAAAGGTATATAATAGTCACTTGCAAGACTTAGACTTTTGTTAAAAATTCTATAAGCCAGCCAGTGCACCCGCCTATACATGCACACCACAAACTCTGTTAATTTTTGAAAACAAGGCTTGACGACATGACCACTTGACCATCGCATGAAGATTTTGGATCTTACTTTGTTTATAACTTTTATGGCTCTTTCTTTACAACTGACTCTGGTTCAGTTATGGAAGCTTAAAGTTTACAATTCACATTGCCGTGTTTACAAGAAAATATGTTTTTGAAAAAACGAAACACAAGTAAAGTGTTTGAGTTTTAGCTTTGGATAGAGTAGGAAATAGTTGGAACTCTTGTCAGGATTTATTTATTTGTTTTACTGTCCTTTGGGTCTACTTCCTGTGTCAAAAGCACAAGAGGAAGTGTGGGGAACACCTCTCTTAGACAACTGTCTCTTGTACAAGTATTCCTAATGGAAGATTACTGTTCACTGCTTATTTTGCTGCCAATTGTATATTCACTTGTTTGGAAGAAATATTAATTTCCTGATGATATAATCAAAATACCTCTATATACAACAGAAGTGATATACATTGGAAGATTCCTGGAGCACATTTCACACACCAGGCTGTTTACTTTTTATGGCTGTTTGCATTCTGGATGATTTGCAATATACAACTTATGGATGGATAACTTTATGGCATGTTGAATAACATTAACGCACACCGTATCATGGAATATCAATATTTATGATTTCATTAGGCTTGCACAAATGGTTTTGTGTACAAAGCAAATGTAGAGATGGGCCAAACAACCTTCTGTTTGGTTCGCAGCAGAACTCCCGAACAGGGGAAATGTTCTAACCTGAACTAAAAACCCCATTGAAGTCTATGGGAGCTGAACAGGAAAAATAAAAAAAAATAAAAAATTGAAAGCTTATATGCAAGTAGATGCCCATTGAAGGGGTATGGGGGTCTGGGTACTGCTATGGGGGACATGTATCAGTATAAAAAAAAAATACATAGTTTTTTTAGGAGCAGTGATTTTAATTATGCTTAAAGTGCAACAATAAAAATGAAGAATTTCTTTAAAGAGGTTGTAAACCTCTGAATTAAAAAAATAAATAAATAAAAATAAACACCTGAAAGAAAAACACATAATGAGCTAGTATGCATCGCATACTAGCTCATTATGAAATACTTATCTTAGAACGAAGCTCCGCAGTGCCACTCACTCACCTCCCTCACGGGTGACATGTTCGGCCGCTCTTCTTCCGGGTTTGTGGCATCCGGCCATCTGATTGGCTGGAGCCGCCGTGACGTCACTCCCGCGCATGCGCGGGGAGCCGACTTTCACGGCACTGGGCTCTGAAGGAACGGCACGAGCAGTCGTTCCTTCAGAGCGCATGCGCCAGTGATGTCACTGGCTGCATGCAAGCTAAATATCTCCTAAACGGTACATGTTTAGGAGATATTTACAGTACCTATAGGTAAGCCTTATCATAGGCTTACCTATAGGTACAAGTTGCAGAGGAGGGTTTACTTCCTCTTTAAATATAGTGCCTGGGGGGGTCCTCCTAATGTGCCTGTAAACTGGCGCATCTGTAGCACACATAAAACACGCTACAGTAAAAATGACATTTCTAAAAAAAAAATGGAGTCAAATGCCATTTAAAATGACTCGCTGTTATAATTGCCAACACCCGGCTATTGAAATTTAAAAAAAAAAATGACTTGGGGTCCCCCCCAAAATCTATCCCAGACCCTTACCTGGGCATGCTGCCTGGCAGGTCAGGAAAGGGGGGGGGTCGAGCGAGGCCCCCTCCTTAACCATACTAGGCAACATGCTCTCAACATGGGGGGTGGGTGCTTTGGGGCCCCGAAGCACCTTGTCCCCATGCTGATGTCCTCAAGGGCCTTGGGCCCCATGCTGATGTCCCCAAGGTCCTCTTCTCGACAACCCTGGGCTGTGGTTGTCGGGGTCTGCAGGTGGGGGCTTATCAAAATCTGGAAGCCCTCTTTAACAAGAGGGGCCCCCAGATCCTGGCCCCCCCTATGTGAATGGGTATCGGGTACATAGTACCCCTACCCATTCACCATAAAAAATGTACAAAAATAATAACCACACGTGACAGTTTTTGACAAATCCTTGGTTAAAAAATAAAAAAATAGTGTCCCTCGCTGTAAATCTATTGTCAATCGTGGCACCCGCCGATCTGAAAAATAGAAAAAATTAAAAACACTCTCGCCATATGCATGCTCCGCTCTTTGACATTTCTTATACAGGCAAGGAGCGGGGCCACCTGGCTACATCATCTGGTGGCACCGCCCCATCTGACATCACATCACATGATGTCAGAAGGGGGTGTTGCCACTGGATGATGTAGCCAGGTGGCCCTGCCTCTTGCCTATATAGGACATTCTAAAACATCAATTAAAAATGGATAATCATGCACTGGAGAGCATAAACTCACTAAATATATACAACTATCTCTTATAGCTTTAATCACCAAATGTTGCAATAAAGAACCATGGCATACATTTAAAACCACCTAAAAACGTATAATCATAACTAGGGAAACAGTTTGAATCGAGCATGAGTTTGGGCCTGACATTTGCCTTTTCAGCCGTTCGCCAAACACCCGAATTTGCACCCAACGAACACTCTGCAATATACTAAGCACTACATGGTGCATTCTGCACCCTGATTGGGCAAAGCTGGTTGTTAAGGAGTGGTGTCGGGAAGCCCTATAGAAAAAAATAATTGGTGTTGCTTTTTTTATGTCACACGGTATTTGGGCAGCGATTTTTCAAACACAATTTTTTGGGAAAAAATACACTTTATTGAATGGAAACAACCCCACAATATTTACCACAATTTTTTTGTATAATGTGAACACCAAGTAAATAGATACCTAACATGTCACACTTTAAACTTGCATCTGCTCATGCAATAGCAGCAAACTACAGTGCTCAAAATTCTCCATAGGCAATGCTTTAAATGACTTTACAGGTTACCAGTTTAGAGTTGACATTCGTGACAATATCTCACATGTGTGGTGCATTCACCATTTACATATGCGTGTGGGAGTAACACATGTGTTCACATTTGCATAGTTACATAGTTACATAGTAGGTGAGGTTGAATAGACCAATACAATAGTCCATCCAGTTCAACCTGTGTAGGTGGCTGTAATCATCTCACATAGCCCTGAATGTTCTGATCCTTGAGATGTACGTCTAAGAGTCTTTTGAAAGCCACCATACTTCCCGCAGAAACCACCTCTTGTATGTAAGCAATGG
>NW_028119162.1:0-22070 GCF_965119305.1 Pelophylax lessonae | reverse complement strand
TCCTATGGCACAGGTCTCAAACTATGGCCCTCCAGTTATTCAGGAAAAAAGATGAAGGACAGGTCATAACATGTACCTGTCATTCATTTGTGGGGACGTAGCATGACAGTTAGTAAAAAAAAAAAAAAAAAAATTAATTATATGTTTTTAAAGACAGTCTATTGGTTGATAAGATGGAATATATGATTGGCCATTTAACTCTATTATTGATTGGGCAATGGCAATGTAATTTTAGATCTTGAACCGGGCCGGGGAAGCCGACGGTGTCGAATGGATGCGGCGTTGCCTGTCCTTTTCTACGATCCCGGAGCCGGTGGAGCCTTGCCGGTCTTCTTCGGCTGTTCCTGATGTCGTTTTTCCTGTGTCTGTGGCGCTCCCTGCTGACGCGGGTCATGTTGGCCGAGGTCGTCCAATCAGAATGGCTGCCCGTGACCCCGATGACGCAATTCCTGCCTGTCGGGACCGTGACCCCAGTGACGCATTTCCGGATCGTCAGGTCTGTGACCCCGATGACGCAGTTCCGGATCGTCATTTCCGGGCGACGGTCGCAAGAAGGCAAGATGGATGCCCGCTCCGCTCGGTGAAGCGACCGGGTCGTTTTAGAGAAGATGTCGCCGCTTCCTGCAAAAACTCTGGGAAAAAGGGAAGGCCCGTTCGAGATACATGTAGTACCAATTCACAGTCGGCCCCCTTTGCTAATGTTACTCCTTCTTTCCAGGTTGTCGGTTCGGAAGTGTTAGCGGCTCGGCCTACCATCCCGGTTCCTGTCGTTCCAGTTTCCTCGTCTGACAGCTCTGCTTCAGGGATCCTGCCTGGGTGTTCTACTGGTACTGTGGTCGTTAATGACGCAGTACCTGAAGGTCAGTCTCATATGCTCAGGAATTTCTTTGCTATGTTGACTGATTTTTGTTCTCAAATGTCTTCTCCTGTTGCTGTGGGTTCTACTATGCCTGTTGACAATGTTATTGTTTCTACTGTGCCTGTCCAGGGGCCATCTGTTGCGGACCCTCTGACTGAAGTTTGGTCTGAGGCTTTGCTTCCCGCAGATCGCCCTGTTTTAAATGATGTATCTACCCCCTCTGTTCCTGTTTCTTCACCTTTGGTACCTGCTGTTTGCATGAAGGAGAGTATACCATGTGAAATTTCACCTTTAGGATTTCATCTACCTTCTTCTGTTAAAGAAAAGATTTGGAGGGGGGAATTCGTTGATCTTTTAACTTTATTGCTTCATAACAGAGCTGCAGGTAGAGATGGTGAGAAGCCGTCTGAGGATAGACTTAGGAATATTCCCAAGTCTTTTAATAATTGGCTGCAGGGCTATTGTATTTTTGCAAGTGTTTTAGGTGAGAGGCGTCCTGAATTATGCTCAGGACTTTTTCAACATCTCGACATTGTCCTGGAGGATTACAAACATTTTCAGAGATTTGGTTGGTACAATTATGATGAATCCTTTAGACAGAAGCTTTCTATTCATCATTCCTTAAAGTGGGGGGTAAAGGATGTGGGATTGTGGATTAATTTATTGTTGCCACAAAGATCATCTGCCCCTTCTAAGTCTTCCAACTTTGGGCAATTGAGAAAAGGAGTGTGCTTTGCTTTTAATGAAGGCCTGTGTTCTCATTCTAATTGCAGATTTAGACACGAGTGTTCACATTGTGCAAATAATCACCCTATTTCACGTTGTTTTAGAAGGAATAATCCGCCTTCTGTCCCTTCAGCTAAGGATCAGCTCTTTCAAAAGAGCGGCAACTCCGGTGAGCTGGGAAAAAATGCTTCCCTGGCTCATGGAGTACCCAGACAGTAACAAAGCTTTGATTTTGTATGAGGGTTTTAGATTTGGTTTTTATTTGCCCCCATATTCTGGTTCTGGATGTTTTGTCGTTGAAAATTTGCCTTCTGTAAATGAATTCCCTGAGTTGGTTCGTGAAAAACTTTTTAAAGAAGTTGCTGCTGGTAGGATGGCTGGCCCTTTTTCTTCTCCCCCTTTTCCGGATTTCCGCATTTCACCATTGGGGCTTATCCCAAAGAAAGAGGTCGGCGAGTTTCGCCTTATCCATCACTTATCTTACCCTGACGGGCTGTCTCTTAATGATGACATTGACCCTACTCTTTGTTCTGTATCCTATTCCACATTTGAAGATGCATTGAAGAAGATTAGGGGTGTTGGGGTCTCTGCCATGTTAGCCAAGTCTGATGTGAAGTCTGCATTCCGATCTTACCTATACACCCTTCTGCGTTCAACTCCTTAGGAATCTTTTTTTGTGATCAGTTTTTCTACGACAAATGTTTGCCTATGGGGTGTTCGCTGTCCTGCTCTTATTTTGAGCTCTTTTCTTGTTTTGTTGAATGGGTAGTGTCCAGTAGGGCATCTTCAGGTAATATTTTACATTACCTTGATGATTTCTTATTCATTGGGAGTGCTGATTCTCTGGATTGTTTGAGAATCTTTACTGAATTCAAAATTATTTGTTATGAGTTTGGGATCCCCTTGGCTGTTGAGAAGACTGTGTACCCTACCACCAGGCTTGAATTTTTGGGTATTGAGATAGACACTGTATTGATGGAATTTCGTCTCCCAGCTGCCAAGATCTAAAAAATAAAATTTTTGTTGCAATTCATTTTGTGTATGAAAAAAGTCCAGTTGAGGACTATTCAGTCTCTTCTGGGACTTTTAAACTTTGCCTGTCGAGTGCTGCCTATGGGCAGGGTTTTTTGTAAACGTTTGTATAGAGCTATTTCTGGTTTTTCATCCCCTTTTCATTTTGTGAGAATTTCTTCTGCTGTATCTGAAGATTTGCGGATGTGGTTAAGGTTTTTGGATGACTTTAACGGATCTTCAGTTTGGCAGGATGATTTTTGTTCTGCTTCTGCTCTTAATTTATTCACGGATGCATCTGCCGCCCACGGTTTTGGGGCTTACTGGGATGGCAATTGGTCTGCTGCTTCCTGGCATCCTGATTGGATTAGTAGGGGTTTGACTTCTAGTATAGTGCTTTTGGAGTTGTTTCCTGTGCTTGTTGCATTGGAATTGTGGGGACAGCAATTTAAAAATAAGAGGATTATTTTGCATTCTGACAACCAAGGAGTTGTATTTGCTGTCAACTGTTTGTCCTCTCGTTCCTTACCTGTCATTTCTCTATTACGTTTCTTAGTTTTGCAGTGTCTTCGCTTGAATGTTTGGTTAAAAGCGAAGTATATTCCAGGTTTTTCGAATGATATAGCTGATTCTTTGTCCCGCCTGCAGTTCAACAGGTTTCGGATGTTGGCGCCCCAGGCTGCTCCAATTGCCCTGTCTTGCCCCAGCCACTTGTGGACCCTTGTTTGACTGACGTTGCATCGGCTATTCGGAATTCATTGGCTACTTCTACTTGGTCATCTTATCTGTCCTCGTGGGGGTTATGGTCCTCCTTCTGGTTATCCAGAGGGAGGGCTGTTCTTCCTGTGGATGAAGGGTCTGTTCTGTTGTTTTTGAATGACTTATGTGGTAAAAATTTTTCTTTTGCTTATGTTAATAAAACTTTGGCTGGCATTTCATTTTTTGCACGTTTGAGTGGTTATCCATCATGTGCTAGTCATTTTTCTGTGAAAGTTATTTTGCGTGGTTATCGTAAGGCTCATGTTGTTCCTGATAAGAGGTTTGCCATATCATTGTCCATTTTAAAAAGTCTTTGTGGTGCTACCTCTTCAGTTTGTTTTTCAAATTTTGAATCTTTATTATTTCAGACTGCTTTTTGTGTCTGTTATTTTGGAGTCTTTGGAGTCTCCGAGTTATTTGCTTTGTCTTCTAAAGCAAGTAATGGTTTGCTGTTTCAAGATGTATCTTTGGTTGACGGGTCCTTGAGGATTTGCTTAAGGCAAAGTAAAACTTACCAATCTGGACAAGGTTTTTTGATTTCCTTGAATAAACAGGTTGATACTACCATCTGTGTTGTGTTGCTGGTGGAACAGTATTTAAAAGTTAGGCCTCTGTTTTTTGGTCAATTTTTCATTCACCAAAATGGTCTTCCTATTACTGACTTTCAATTTAGTGCTATTCTTAAAAAATGTTTGGCCCGATTGCATTTGGACCATTTGCCAATCACGTCTCATTCGTTTAGAATTGGGGCTGCCACTTCTGCTTCTGTTGCAGGTTTTTCTAGTGGCTCTATTCAAAATATTGGCAGGTGGAGATCAAATGCTTTCAAATCTTACGTTAGACCTAGCCTTTCCTTTTGAAATTTGCAGGTAATGCTAAAATTGTATGGATTATCGGGCATTCCTATATTTTTTGGGCCCACAGAAGAGCTAATTTAAGGACTTATGGCAGTAATCTAGGATTTCCTTCTACATCAGTGAAAATATATTGGTGTGGTGTTCGTGGTCTTCTATGGACTAATATACGTTCTATGTTTTCTGATCTTTGCATGAAGTGGCCCGTTCCTGATATTATTATTATACATGCCGGTGGTAATGATTTAGGGTCTCGCAAGAATATTGATATTATTTTGCAAGTCAGATCTGATTTCTTGTATTTTAATTCTATTTTTCCTTCCTGTAGGTTGGTGTTTTCGGAGATGGTTTCGCGTTTGCTTTGGTTCTCTGAGGGTAAATTGTTTTTAGAGAAAAATCGCAAACGCATAAATCGATCCGTGGCTAAATTTATGCCCTCTGTAGGCGGACTGTCTTATAGACACTCTGACTTGGAGGGGGTATTAGGCGGTTTTTATAGAAATGATTTGGTTCATTTTTCAGATGTGGCGAATGATATTTTTAATGTAGGCCTGCAATCTTGCATTGAATTGGCCTTAGGCCTTGTGGTGGTGCCATCCCCTTAATGGGCTTGGCGTGTGGGATGTTTAATATTATTTTGTGGTATAGGCTGTGCTTTTTGGCTAGCCTACAGTATATATATGTATTATTTGTTTACATTTCAGTGGTGGTTAGTTTGGGCTTTAGGGCCAAGCTATACCTTTGTTTTAAATCCCACATGGTATTTAAAAAAAATATTTAATAAAGGCCGTGGCCGTTTGTACCAATGCAAGTTGTAGTGTCATAATTTTATATGTTTAAAACTAATGTATGGGATTTTTAATTATTCATTCCTTTTTGAAAGAGTTCTGCTTACGGCACCACTACAATTCCCATCATACCTAGTCATGACTGTGAATGTCAGAGTTTTACAATGCCTCATGGGACTTGTAGTTCCACAACAGCTGGGGGGCCATAGTTTGTAGATCCCTGTCCCAGGGGTTGATTTTCGCAATTGAGTCAAGATGGGTGAAAGCTGTTGGTCCATCAGACTTCTTGCATCTTTGGAGATGAGGCCCATGTTGGACGTTTATCAGGTCCATATCATCAAGGAAGTCTCTTATGATTAGAGACCAATGTCGCATAATTTAGGTACAATGTGCCAATATGTATTAAGTGTTTGTGTTAAGGGGGGTTCTGACATCAGGAGGTCAAAGCAATTAGTCTGATTCTAAATTGTTCTTTCTCCTTCCCTTTTAGGCTAAGTCTGCAACCATAGACCTTGATTGTTTAAAGTTGCTGATTTCTTGCTTTCCCAATGGACTTCCATTGACTATTCAGTTGCTTGTTCATGTAAAAAGTATAACAATAATTTTATTTCTCTTATTTGATCCATTTTTTGTTGATTCTATTTGCTGCAAAATCTTAAGTAAAACTTACCTTGTTTACTGTGAATTATTCTGTGTCTACCTCCGTATTTCTTTGCCGAAATGCTGAACCCACCTTTGCTTCTGACATAAGATTTCCTTTTTCAAGTGTTGACATAATATTTCCATGCAAAGCTAAATCAAAGCATCTCTAAAGTGGCTCTACCCCTTACCTATTTAAGAACTGTCAGATGACGGAGCAGGCAGACGGTGGTTAGCCTTCATCGCAGGTGGAGATTTTTTTTGGGGATCTGGCGGTGCAGCAAGCATCTGGATTGAAGTTGGATCTACATCCGGCGGGGATATTATTATTATTTTTTTTTATTAATACATTTTCAAAAACTGTGTGTGTTTTTATTTCTGTTTTTATTTCTCTTTGACACTTTTTTGGTGAATTGGTGGGGTTACTATGTACCCCATACTCATTCACATGAGGGGTTGTAATCTGGGGGCCCCCTTGTTAAAGGGAGCTTCCAGATTACAATAAGCCCCCTGCCTGCAGACCCATACAATCACAGCCAAGGGTTGTCGAAAAGAGGCCCTTGTCCCTATTAACATGGGGACAAGGTGAGGGCATGGGGTCTGGTATGGCTAGGGAGGGGGGGGCGCTCGCTGGTTCCCCCCCTTTCCTGACTTCTCGATCTGCATGCTCAGATAAGGGTCTGGTATGGATTTTGGGGGGACCACCACGTGTTTTTTTTTTTTAAATTTTGGTTTCGGATTTCCTTTAAACCCAAACCAGACCCAAACTGCCTGGATTGGGGGCTGTTTTTTTTTAAACATTTTTGTATTGCCAGCTAAGGCTTGCAGCTGGGAAAAATCAATTGGTGGTTGGGAGAAGCAGAGAAGGAACTATTGAAGAGACGATTGATAGTTCTTTAATAGAGACTTTTATGATTTCATTTTTTTTTGATTGATCAATCAATCACTTATCTTCAAATCAAGTAGATGTATACACATTATTGCTGGCTGGAAGAAGTATAAGAAGCACTGTTGAAGACACAGTGGATATTTCTTTGATAAGAATTTGTTTTTGTTTTTTGTTTTTTGTTTTTGTTTGATGTTGGTTTGATTGATTACTCACAAATATTTGTAATTCCATTTTTATTCATTTTCATATGCATTTATGTATATATGGTTGATGAAATATTGGTTTAATGGTAAGAGAAGGATTTTACACTAGAAGACTAAGAGTACCGATATGAGAATGCTTGTAGGTAGAGGCGGCTTAGAGGTTTAAAAACAAGAACATACTGAGTGTACACATACTTTACATTCACACACAGACTTTATGTCTTCTACAAGGGGCCATTTATATTTAGAAATTACAGTAGAAGGCATTCCAGTTCTAGAATTGAACTTTATGGGTATCCACCAAACAGCAATTTCTAGTGATTAACTAGTGATAAAACATTGCAAGAATAGGTTGAAGAACAGTCATCACTGTTATTTAGCAATAATAAATACATACATAAATTATTAAATAAGAAAAATAAATACATTTTGTGAGGACTAAAATAGCAACATTTAGGGCTTGTGTAAATAGGCAAATGCAGCACACTATCATGCATTTTTAGCTTGCATTAGAGATCAGTTTGTAACATTTCTGAGATTTTTTTTTTTTTTTTTTTAAGTGAATATTAGTAACAATATATATTATATTATATACAATAATATTAGTAACTCAAACTAACATAACAGTATGATGAACATAAACACTCCTATACTGCAATTCTATAAATAGAGTACAAGGCACTTAATAGATCATAACATCAATTTCTGCTTCAAGCTGCTTTTTTGTTTGCATTGACTAGTTTGAGGGGATCTGTACAGCTTTAAAACTATTATCTTCACAGACATGCTATAGGATCTCCTGCCTTTCTTCCCTCAACCCTTGGTTAACAGGCTGTCTGAAGAGATGGAGAAAAGGCACTGTGAATGATTGCATGTGTGGCAAAGAACGTGAGTAGAGAGCAAAACCGGCTTGACAACTGAAGAGAGCCATGAGGGGCACAAGGACATGAACAGTATAGAATTATGTGCAGGGAAGGAGGGTAAATCACCAAAGACCAGACCCCAAGAGAGTTATGAGAGAGTTTGGGGAGATCAGTGAAGATTCAAAGATATGAGTAAGAAGGCAGGCAGTCTGCCTAGGGGAAGACAAGGGAGCAGAGTGTCTGGACCCCAGACAGACCCCTGCATTAGAACTGACACACATAAACATCTGGGGAGACCCCCTGGGTCTGCCAAGGCCACTCAGGACACAAGTGAGAAGAGACACAGAAAGAAAGCAGTCAGAGAAGAGGTAATCCAAGCACAGACTGTATCCGGAAAGACATCCATTATAAATTGTAGTAATTACCAGCCTTTTTTCCACCCTCTTATGTATTAAACTTTGACTAAACCTGTTTTTGAGACATCACTGCCTATGGCAGAGCTTTCCTAAAGGGGACTGCTGCACTCTTTCATCGTTATTTGCTTGGGACACTTTAAGATGATAATTTTATCCCATAGATTAAAAAATACTTTCCTTTGAGGTTTGAGTGGTCCACTATTACAGGTAAAAGGCCAATCACAGATCTATTCACTGGCTGATGGTTAGTTAGGATCTAATATATCTGTCGTGTTCATTCTTTTTTGAAATTGTCAATACCATGTCCCACTGGCCCAGTGCATTTCTGGCAAGGCCTTTTACTGGCATTAAAGAGGCCAAACACCAATATTTAGTTCATTGTATTGCTGACTGATACAGCTGTTAACATTCTTTTGCATTTACTACTTTTTAGTCTGTTTAACCAATACTTCTCTGCAGGGCTTACTGTTTATTTTTATAAAGTCTTTGCATTGGGTATTGGTGTACCAGTGTAGTGTGGGTCCATCACTGAAAAGATAGAACCAAACATTTCCACCAGCTCCTGCAGATGTAATGCTATTCTAGTACTGTGAAAACAGATTTTCTGATGATAACTAATGTCCTATTCACAAATCTTTAAGAAGACCCAATCACAAGTTAGTTACTGTATGTAATGAATTCATGTGTTTTTTAGTAGTACTGGTGCTGTTTTCCAATATAAACTGTTCCCCAGTAGCACTACTCGTTATGCCTCTTACATTGGTCACATGTAGGTAAACAACCTATCCACCACAAAGTCATTTAAACAATTGTGTGCTTAAAAAAGATACTGTAAAAGAAAAAAAGAAATATTTTATCATACTGATGTTGTTTATTTATTGAACCATCCATTTAGTGCAATAGATTTTAAATTGTGGATAGTAGAAGATCCAAGCGTGTTATCAAAACAATTATTTTATTGAACATATTCTATAAACTACCTGCCTCCACCTCTGTTGCATGGTGATGGTATGGACTTGGTGATGATATAAAAATAGTTTCAGACCCACATTTAGAAAAGCTAAATTGAGTATAAACAATAGCCATAGACTAGGTAATGGCTATATTTCAGATTTTTTTTTTTCTTGATTATATGTTGAAACAATGCCCAAACATATATATATATATTTTTGTATGGATGTTTAAATTGTTCACACAGATTGTATCATGGCCTATTTGCAATATTACATATTTGTTAATTGGTCAGTGCCCTAAGCAACTGTTAGCTTTGTGTATGTATTTCACAGACTTTTTATTAAAACAATTAACTCTTTGGATAGGGATTAAAAAAAATAAAAATATTATTCAACAATGCTTTTTGCAGTTCTGGCTGTATGTGTTTATTAGTAGAGATCTAATCAAACGAGCATGCCACCAATTAGTGCCGGTTCACACTGGGGCGACCTGTGAGGCGACCTGGTCGCCTCACAGGTCGCCGCAGGTCGCCTCCCATAGGGAAGCTGCGGACCCGTTCTAATAGGAGCGACACAAGTCGCTCCGACCTAGAAAAAGGGTCCGGAGCTTCTTTGGGGCGACCAGGAGGCGACCGCCATAGACTTCAATGTTATGAAGTCCGTGGCGGCCGCTCCGAGGTCGCGGCGCGCTGCTCGCACCGCGATCTCGGAGGTCGCCCCTGCAAGTAGCGTCGCGGTAATGTGAACCGGCGCTTAATCTTCTGTTTAAATAATTGTTACATAAACATGCAATTTATCCTGTGTATACATGTTTTTGTAACAATTGATAGTTTATAGTATTTTTTTCTGTCTCATCTATAGGAAATCCAGTTGTTATAAAATAGAATTTAAAGTGGCTGAGTAAAGAAGATCTATCATTATATTTTAACTGTTCTGTCTCCTATGGGACAAATCAAATGTTGCATTTTGTCCCATTTTTCAAAATGCTTTCTAACACTAGTTATGAGGTCTGACCTGCCCTTTCCTTCCTTCTGCTACTGATCCCACGACAGTTATGAAGGAGCTTGTCTTGGCTGTGAGCACTTTACTGAGACAAGCTACAGTAGAAGAAATGCAGAGGGAGGAGGTATGTATCAGCCTCTGCATTCCTCTTGCTGTTGCATGTCCCAGGAACGTGTCCACAGCTGAGACAAGGTGAAGCTATGGACCAGGCGTCTTCTTCATAAAAGTTGTTGGATTGGCCACAGCAGCAAGGGAGGGGCGCAGGTCGGACCTTATAACTAGGGTTAAAAAGCACTTAGAAATATGGGCAAAGTTCTACATGTACTTTGTCCTAGTAGAGGACAGAGATGTAAAAAATAGAATGATAGATCTTCTTTATCTATTTTTCTGAGCGTGATCATCTGGGTGTTGCTGCTGGTACCCAGTAATATAATAATTTCCAATGATCTTACCATATTTAGCTGGATAAGCAGATCATTTTATGTCAATGTATACAATATAATTTTATGTCAATGCATCGGGGGTTTTTTTCAGTGGGAATACGGGGAACACAGTTCCGGCAACTCCAGCACTGAATGTATGTAATGAGAAGGAGTGGTTAGGTTTTGCTACAGTGTCAATTGATGCTGACTGCTGGGTGGTCTATTGTTGCTGGAGGGGATATATGTTTGCAGGGGTGTTATTGTTGCTGGGGAGGTCTACTGTTGCTGCTGGGGGACATATTGTCTCTGGAAGGGAACTATTTTTATATGGGGTAGGTCTATTGAGGATGTGGAGGTCTATTGTTGCTGGTGGGTGACCCACTGTTAAGGGAGCAGTCTATTGTAGCTGGCTGCTGGAGGGCCTATTGATGCTGCCTGTGGGGAGATCTGTTGTTACTGCTGACGGTCTATTTTTGCTGGGGGATTATTTTGTTGTGGGTGGTCTACTGCCGCTGGTGGGATTCACTGTTGCTGGGGGGGGGGGGGGTCTGTTGTTGTTGGCTGCAGGGGATCTAGTTTACTGCATTTATTATCATTAACAAATTCTGTACAAATGACTTAGTACCACAAATGTTACTTGGTTCTGTATTTTCTAAAGGTAGGTGATGTAGGGGGTGGAACCAATTAATGAGGCTCGGAGCTAGGTAGGGGCGGAAATATGGGGTAACTTCGAAAGGGGGAGTTCCTGCATCTATTCTTTGAGAAAAAAAGCCCTGCAATGCATACAATAAAAGCTGAACTACACTGATCAAATATCCAACAAATTAATATTTCTGTCTATACAGTCCTGAAATGTATGCAGCCCTGCTACACAGCACAGCTCTATCTGGCAGAGGAGGGGACCTGATCTTTTTTGCAGCAGTTTCACATTCACTTACTTCTCTATCATACTGCTCTCACCTCCTACACTGATTTCTGCACTACAATAGACTGTAAGAGGCTGGCATCAAGTCAAATTTGGGTACCAACACTACTTGTACATTTAATGGCTGTAGTAATTTGAGCCCTTTGTATCTGATTGGAATTAAGCTTCTAAATTGTGTAATATTCATTTTTTTATGAGATAAATATGAAATATTTAAAACCATGCTGGAAACATTTTATGAAACTCTCTTATATAAATACAATTTCCATTGCTATTGTGGTGATGTGCGCTTCCTGCCTGCACAATTTATTGATTTTCAGTGTAGTACATCCATGTTCAATTTGTAAGACAGCCAGAAAAATCTTCACTCCACGCATACATATATTTTTTTTTTCCAGAGAAATGTGTAAAAAACATGGGGAGAGTTATTCTTTCAGAAATGAAAGATTTTATTGAGATATATGGCAGGTTTCACTTCATTGAACTCAGTAAACGTTCTATCTTTCTATGCTGTACGTTTTGTGTCACTATTGCACACAGTATCTAAATCACACACAGATAGTATACACACACTGCAAATGATCTTTAATGTTAATATTAGCATACAATTTTCTAAAGTCATACTGATTTAAATATCACTCAGCATAATAACACTATCTCCATCTAGTGGTGGAATGAGACATATTTTTCACATTCTTATGTGAAACTGTTAGGTTTCATATACACAGGAGGTTTGAAAACCTCTCCTGAATACTGGAACTTGACAGCTAGTAACCGACGGTTAAAAACCTGTGTGTGTGTGTCTGTGTGTCTGTGTGTCTGTGTGTCTAAGTTGCATATCTTTCTCTACTAATGGAGATAATGGAATACTTAGAAATGAAAAATTCTGCTCAATCCAAGCAAATTACCCATGCTGGATTAGTTTCACATACAAAATGCAGTGAATGTTCAAACCAGTGTATGTATTAATGCTTAAAGTGTTACTAAACCCACAACAGTAAAACCAGTCTGTATAGGCAGTAAAGCATGCTTGTTATATTCACTGTAGAACCTACAGGGTAATCCTCCACGTTGTGTAAAAAAGGCTGTTTGATCCTGTCTTATCTGATCCTTCCCTTCTTTTACTGGTCCAAAATCTATCTGCTGCTCAGTTTGGTTTTGTGTGTATTGCTTGAGAACTCTTTATTTTTTTGGAGGGCGCATGTAATCAGCACAGGGCCAATCAGCACTGTCCAGACAGAGGTTCAGGGGTCATACAGCCTCATAGGACATTCAGAGGAGAATAAAAACTCCTCTTACAAGCTTTAACCAATGCTTGGCTGAACACTGATAGAAGTTACAAGACTGCTATATGCCGCTGATGAGAAAAGGTAATTAGCAGTTTATGTTTTCTAAAAGAATTGCATTTCCATGTTCTGTGTACTGTGGGAGACTAGATATAGTGAATGCAGGGTCCTGGGTTTAGTAACACTTTAACCACTTCTGGACCGGAAGATTTTCCCTCTTAATGACCAGGCCATTATTTGTGATTCGGCACTGCGTTACTTTAACTGACAATTGCGCGGTCATGCAACACTGTACCCAAATACAATTGATGTCCTTTTTTTCCCCACAAATAGAGGGTTTTTTTGGTGGTATTTGATCACCTCTGCGGTTTTTATCTTTGCGCTATAAACAAAAAAAAAGAGCGACAATTCTGGAAAAAAAAAAAAACAATATGTTTCACTTTTTGCTACAGTATATAACATTCCAAAAAAAAAAAAAAAATTAAAAATCACATTTTTTCATCATTTTAGGCTAATTTGTATTCTGCTACATATTTTTGGGGAAAAAAATCCCAATAAGCGTATTTTGATTGGTTTGCACAAAGGTTATCACGCCTACAAACTAGGAGAAAGATTTGTGTCATTTTTATTTTTTGATTAATTTTTTTACTAGCAATGGCGGCGATCAGCGGTTTTTAGCCAGACTGCGACATTGCGGCGGACAGATCGGACCCCTAAATTACATTTTTGACACTTTTGGGGGGACCAGTGACATTATTACAGTAATTAGTGCTAAAAATATGCACTGTTACTGTACTAATGACACTGACAGTGAAGGGGTTAACCCAGGGGCGATCAAAGGTTTAAAGGGGGTGTTTTCTAACTGTGGAGGGGGGTGGGCTTATAGAATCACCTCAGGGACCTGTGTTCCTAAATAGGAGTGATGTGATGATTACTGAGAGAACAACAGTCTTCTGTGTTTACAACAGCAGACCGCCATTCTTTCTCCACGGGGAGCGATTGCGGGTGCCCGGGGTAATTGCGGCCACTGGCCCTGCGCCTCAGCTTCCCCTCAGGCGAATGGGCACGCACCTCTGGCAGTGCACGCGTGCCCCCCAGGATCACTCCCGCAAACAGCTGTACAGGTACGGCGATTTAGGATGTAATTCCATGTCTCCTCTCCTGGGAAGACCTAAGGATATGATTGATAATCATAAACCTGAGCTGTGCTACAGAATGTTCCCATTGTCTAAAATATTTAGGCACTCATTATTCTTGGGAATAAATAGAATATTTATAAATATAATGTTTATGCTGTGATAACCTATCCTCTATGTTTTGAGTGGCTTCCCCATGTAGCATAATCCACACAGCAACACTTAAAGATATACACTACATATTAGCTACATGTGTAGTATCCTATAATAATTACCCCCATATGTGTGGATGTGTAAATGAAATTCTCTTGAACACCGTGAGCATGACAAACAAGGAAAATATCCATTTTGCTTAATTGTTTGAACCCCTTTTTGGGCTCAAAAATGGTAATAGTATCAGCTAAAATCAGCTTAGACTATTGTATCCCTAACTGACCTACAGTACTTCTTCAAAAAGACTGTAGGGGTGGTTGTTGTAATTGCTCAATACAGGTTAATTCTCTTTAATGGTTTTCGGGTGTTAAATAATGACATTAGAAGTGTGATGTGATGCTGAATAAATTTGGAATACATTCTCTTTTATGTCTCATTCTATAAATTCATGTGATGCTCATTTCCTGTTTGTATTATTAGTTACAGTATTATTAGTTACAGTATATACTGTACTTGTATTGATTCAGTGTGATTCAAGTTTTCTTTACTTGAGGAATAGACCCCATAGATCTGAAATTGTTGTATAAACTTTGTTGCAAGTGTGTTGTTAGGGCTCGTTTACACTTGCTTTAAAACAGGTCTTCAGACACGCTTTTTAAAGCTCTGTTAACACCAGTCAAAGCTCCTGTCACTAAAAAAAATGGTTAGCTTACAGTCCTGTTTACACCTTGCATTTGCTTTGCTTCAAAAATTATACCCCATTTTACTCTAATGATGCGTCAACAAAGCCTCCAAAGAAGTCAATGAAAAAGCTTGCTTAAAGCACCTGTAGCTTTTGAGAGGCTTTAATTCAGCTTTAGCTTTGCTTTGTTTTGGAGGAATTGCAGGTATGGGATATCAGCACATAGATAGGGCATCTGCCAAGCTTCAATAAAGCTTCAAAAGAGCATCACTGAAGCTTCTCCGAAGCTTCATTGAAGCACCACTAAAGCATCAAAATATATAATAAAAGCATTTTGAAGCGATTGCTGCTTTAATGTGCGTTGAAGCTGAAGCAAGCATAGATGAGCCCTTAATAAACCTATGAGATGCTGCAAATCAATTGACATGTTTTTCTATATATGGCAGTTTTGAGTACTCTCTGCCATCAGTGTGCATTGTGCTTCAATGGTGAGTTTGGCCTTGAGAAGATAACTTGATATATAATCCTCATAGGAATATACAGTATATATATATATATATATATATATATATATATATATATATATATATATATATATATATATATATATATATATATATATATATATATATATATATATATATATATAGATAGATATATATAGATATATATATATAGATATATATATATAGATATATATACATTATCTCACAAAAGTGAGTACATCCCTCATATTTTTTGTGAATATTTTATTATATCTTTTCATGTAACAACACTGAAGAAATGACACTTTGCTACATGCTATGTGAAGTAGTGAGTGTACAGCTTGTATTACAATGTAAATTTGCCGTCCCCTCAAAATAACTCAACACACAGCCATTCATGTCTAAACTGCTGGCAACTAAAGTGAGTACACTCCTAAGTGAAAATGTCCAAATTGGGCCTAATTAGCATTAGCGTTAGTGTTACAAGGTCTCAAGTGTGAATGGGGAGAAGGTGTGTTAAATTTGATGTTATCGCTCTCACTCTCTCATACTGGTCATTGGAAGTTCAACATGGCACCTCATGGCAAAGAACTCCCTGAGGATCTGAAAAAATAATTGTTGCTCTACATAAAGATGACCTAGGCTATAAGAAGATTGCCAACTGAGCTGCAGCACAGTGGCCAAGACCATACAGCAGTTTAACAGGACAGGTTCCACTCAGAGCAGGCCTCACCCTGGTTGACCAAAGAAGTTGCGTGCACGTGGTCAGCATCATATTCAGACGTTGTCCTTGGGAAATAGATGTATGAGTGCTGCCAGCACTGCTGCAGAGGTTGAAGGGGTGGGGCGTCAGCCTGTCAGTGTTCAGACCATACACCGCACACTGCATCAAATTGGCCTACATGGCTGTCTTCCCAGAAGGAAGCCTCTTCTAAAGTTGATGCACAAGAAAGCCTGCAAACAGTTTGCTGAAGACAAGCACACTAAGGACATGGATTACTGGAACCATGTCCTGTGGTCTCATGAGACAAAGATCAGATGGTGTGAAGCGTGTGTGGCGGCAACCAGGTGAGGAGTACAATGACAAGTGTGTTTTGTCTACACTCAAGCGGTGGTGGGAGTGTCATGGTCTGGGGCTGTATGAGTGCTGCCAGCACTGGGGAGCTACAGTTCATTGAGGGAACCACATGAATGCCAACATGTACTGTGACATACTGAAGCAGAGCATGATCCCCTCTCTTCGGAGACTGGGCCGCAGGGCAGTATTCCAACATTATAATGTCCCCAAACACCTCCAAGACGACAACTGCCTTGCTAAAGAAGCTGAGGGTAAAGGTGATGGACTGGCCAAGCATATCTCCAGACCTTAACCATATTAAGCATCTCTGGGGCATCCTCAAACAGATGGTGGATGAGCGCAAGGTCTCTAACGTCCACCATCTCTGTGATGTCCTCATGGAGTGGAAGAGGACTCCAGTGGCAACCATTGAAGCTCTGATGAACTACATGCCCAAGAGGATTAAGGCAGTGCTTGAAAATAATGGTGGCTACACAAAATATTAAAACTATGGGGCCAATTTGGACATTTTCACTTAGGGGTGTACTCACTTTTGCTGCCAGCGGTTTAAACATTAATGGCTGTGTGTTGAGTTATTTTGAGGGGACAGCAAGTTCACACTGTTATACAAGCTGTCAGTGTTGTCACATGAAAAATTATAAAATATTTACAAAAATGTGAGGGGTGTACTCACTTTTGTGGGATACTGTGTACATATATATATATATATATATATATATATATATATATATATATATATATATATATATATATAGAGAGAGAGCGAGAGAGAGAGAGAGAGAGAGAGAGAGAGAGAAAGATATGTAGATATAAGCACATGTCTAAGCACATATATAAGCATTAAAACAATGTATCATAACAAATGGTGAATATACAAATGGATTACGTTGTTTTATCTAAACTCATAAAAGTAATAGATCATATGATCTGTGAGAAACACAATATTTATTTTTTTGTATTAGGTCAGGCCAAGTTGGTGCCATGATTCAGAAAATAATGTCTCCAGCCAGGAGGGAAATGGAGATTCCCTGCAGGTGAGTTGCTGGAGCTAAAATAGTAGGGAAACAATAAAGGGTGAAACAGTTGTATTATCAGGTAGGGGAACTTGTGTTATAAATTTTATTTCAAAAGTCTCTTGTGAATAACCAATGGAGTACACATGTTAAGTCAGCAGATAAATACTATTGAATACCACTGTTATGATCGTTCTATAAATTAAAATAAATATGTTGAATCTAACAGATGAACAATGTGAGTTTCATGATTCTATTATTATTAATAAAAGCTATTTGTTCATTATTCTGGGGTTGATTGGCAGGCAAAATGGTCGTGCTTGAAGTAAGAGACCTTTAGAACACTCACCTTGAAATGGAAGCACCAGAAGGAGTTGAAGAATAAATTTACTTAAAAAAAACTGAAGATTTACTATGTTATAGGGAAAATCTAGAAAGGTAAGTTATTTGACGATAGATCTACATCGAGGGACTTTTTTTTATTTTTTATTTGTAATAAGGGAATTGTCAACAACTGTGTGTGTGTTTTTATTTCTTGGTGACACTTCTTTTTGGTGAATGGGTAGGGGTACAATGTACCCCATACTCATTCACATAAGGAGGGTGGGGATCAGGGCGCCCCCTTTGTTAAGATGGCTTCCAGATTCCGAAAAGCCCCTGCCTGCAGACCCCTGCAACCACAGCCCAGGGTTGTCAGCAAGAGGCCCTTGTCCCCCTCAGCATAAGAACAAGGTGCCACCCTAAAGCACCCCTCCATGTTGAGGACATGAGGCCTGGTATGATTCAGGAAGGGGGCACTCACTCGTTCCTCTCCTTTCATGACCTGTTGGGCTGCATGCTTGGATAAGGGCCTGGCATGGATTGGGGGGGGGGACCATCACGCTGTTTTTCACATTTTTCTTTTGCAATTTTTTTTCATTCAACTGTCAGCAGGGAAGCCCATTGACAGCTGATGACTCATCTGTTATTAAGGACTTGGCGGCCAGCTTCCTGGCCCTGTTCCTTAACAACAAACTATTAACTATGCCCTGATTAATCAAAGCTTTGCCCAATCAGGGCTTAGAATGCACTGTGCAGCATGCAGTGCATTTTGCCTGCCTCCAAAAACCCCCAAAAAATGCCTGCAACAACAAACCTGGGCGTTTTTTTTTTACGCTAGCGTTTTTTTGGGCATTTTTTTGGGTTCTTTGGAGGCAGGAAAAACATCTGAACTTGTGTATAGTGGTATATATACCACTATACACAAGTTCAGATGATTTTCCTGACTCCAAAGAACCCAAAAAATGCCCAAAAAAACGCTTGCTACTAAACCGGCAATGTGTGAAAAGAGCGAAGCCATATTACAGATCTATAATTGCACTAATACCAACAATCTTTTTTTTATGGTTCTGGACATGCTACAGAGCTGAAACTTCACAGGTACACTTTTTAGACCCCCAGATACTAAATCCAAGGAATTTTTTTTTTTTTTTTAATTTTTTTTTTTTTGTAATTTTTTCAATAATTGCCTCTATCAAAAATCTATCAAAAATCACAATTTTTAAGAAGTTTTTTGTGTGATTTTGTGTCTGACGGGTCTAAAAGGTGTACCTGTGAAGTTTCAGCTCTGTAGCATGTCCAGAACCATAAAAAAAAGATTGTTTGTATTTTGTCACTTAGAACACATCGTTGGATTCTCGCTTTTCACACCTTGCCAGTTTAGTAGCAGGCATTTTTTTGGGTTCTTTAGAGGCAGGCAAAACATCTGAACTTGTGTATAGTGGTATATATACCCGTATACACAAGTTCAGATGTTTTGCCTGCCTCCAAAAACCCCCAAAAAATGCCTGCAACAACACACCTGGGAGTTTTTTTTTTTGACGCTAGCGTTTTTTTGGGCATTTTTTTGGGTTCTTTGGAGGCAGGCAAAACATCTGAACTTGTGTATAGTGGTGTATATACACACATACTTATATGTATATACACACCTAGACATATATAGGTGTGACAGGAGCGTAACTATATTGGTGTTAATTATTTCATTAGCGCAAGTCGTTTTTTCTGCTCCTTTCACACCTATATATGTCTAGGTGTATATACACAGACATGGGTGTGTATATATACCCCCTATACACATGTTCAGATGTCATGTCTGACTCCAAACATGTGCTCAAAAAATCACTAGCAATGCCTGCAGCCAAAAAGAATGCTGGCGGCGGCGAAGCCATATTACAGAAGCGAAAGTGACTTGAGAGAAACTAGCTTTTCTCTATAAATAAAAAGAATAGTAGCGCAAGAAGTCACTCGGATGTGACTTTAGGAATGCATAAAACAATACAATCATACATAAAAGGGTGTTACTAAAACACTCTAGTAAGGGTAAAAAAGTCCTTTAAAAGTCCATAGACCGTCCAGGAATAAGTGATGTTACTATTGGATCACCTTTTTCAACCACCACCAAGTGTCACACCGAGGGGTCAGTAGAAGTGGCAACTCACCAGATAAAGTGGCTCAGGTGTTCTCACACAAGAGCAAAATGAGCAGGTATCCAAGATACTGATGATGGGTGTAAACAAACGACCTGGATATATCACCGCTGCACACACTTAATCAGACCTCCTTTCCACAGACTCCACTCAGCATAATGATCACATGCAAGGCAAAATAACCCCAATAGTGAAGTACTGTAAAACTCAGCTTTATTAAAAGATAGATTGCACTCACATTCGTAGAAAAAGGCAGGCTTCCATGTAATAACACAAAGCGGCCAGGAAAGGATCCTCACTCGTGTAGTCGCCCGGGTTGACTCCACGCCAGCCCCGATACTTCCGGGTGGGTCCTCTACCGTGCCACGTGATGTCGGATGCGTCGTCTGGTCACGCCCGACGCGTTTCGTAATTTCCGACTTCAACTGGGGTCGTGACCAGACATCGCCATCCACCATCTAAATACCTCCGCTGGAACGCACCGCGACCAATCGGCACAGCGGTAAGCCGGCCGGAAGACAACCAGCGCTTCCGACGGCGGAAGTAAACAAACACATCCAAATTACGTATATACTCTGCATAGGGACAATAACCGTGACACTGTCAAAGAATTAAACAGCGCCGGAAATGTCCAACCTGACATACAGTGGACACATAGATGCTCATATAAAAATCAAGCTCAATAGTGACAATTACCACATTTGAAGCATTAATTTAAGGGTCTCCCCTGTGCCGATATTAAGTCTGCAGAGCGTTACGAGCCGCATAAATCACATAATAAAATATCAGCCATTGAGCACATAGCAAATGACATTAGAAATCATACATAACATGTGAGAAAACGAATCAGTATATATATATATATATATATATATGGAATAACCAATATCAGATAAACCCCATATATACAGAAACAACACACGTATATATAAAAGTACTACAAAATCACACCCATATAAAATTGTAGTAGAACTATAATAAGAAGTTCATTAAAACTAAAAAGTAATAATGATGATGATAATCCACAACCTGATAACACAATGGGACTCCCACAGATGGAGAGTAACCCCAAAAGATAAAGAAAAAGAATAAAGGCGAAAAGTCTCACGAATCACTAATGTAGCAATTCAGATCCAGTTCTATATTTAACCCCGTCGGGGCGAGGGCCTGGGTGAGGAAAATCCACTTAGTCTCACGCTTGGACAATTCCCTCACCCAATTCGCCCCCCGCCACGACGGGGTAACACGCTCAATCCCCCAAAAGTGGAGACTTCTGGGGTCCCTCTGATGGAACTTGCGGAAATGTGTGGACACATTGTGTTCTCGCAAGCCTTTCAAGATGTTGGTGATGTGCTCACCTATTCTCACCTTTAAGGCCCGCTTAGTACGACCTATGTAAACTAGCTTACAGGGGCACATCAATCCATAGACCACATGTGTGGTATCACATGTGATCAAACTTTTTATCTTGAAAGTTTTGTCAATTGCCGGAACTGTGAAGGATTCTCTTCTCCTGAAATTGGTCGGTGTAAAAGAGCAAGCCCTACATCTGCCACAGGTGAAGGAACCCTTCATGTCTGGGAAGAAACCTAATGTTCTGTCCTTCATGTCTGGGAAGACATGACCTCTTGGGAGCACCCATCTACCACACCTTGTCCGAAATGACCTTCCCTTGAAATCATGATTTGGGGTGCACTTGACTCCTGACGAGTGGAATGTATCCACAAAACGCGTCGAGTCTAATATGGATGCACTCCTTACCAATATTAACATGTTACCTTTTTTATGTTTTTATCAATGATCTACTTTTCTCATTGTGTATTTCTTGAGTTATGACTTGGTACTTACGATGCCTTTTATAACATTGGGATTGTGCCATTTCACACATGTATTGTTGATGTTACCTGTATCAATGTGTCTATGCTATATATGCTATTTCTTCATGACATACATTAAAATCTTTATCTTTATACAATTGCATTCTTTATTGTGACCACTGACTCCGCACACCTCATTTAAAGTCCCGTTTTTTTCCCCCCCTTTCCCGCTTTACCGCATTAATACCTATATAGGGCATCGGCTTTTCTACAAACTATTTTACATTGATGCTATGTCATGTATTTTTATTTTATATATAATTTATACCACATTATATAGATTCTACCAACATGCCAATCCCCTGAATTATCCTTCTTATCCCCCTTCTTATCCTTCATATTCCCCTTCCCCCCTTATACAATGAACAGGGATGGAGGCGGCTAGCCTTGGGCAGGCACCGCCTCATTTAAAGTCCCAACTGTCTTTGTCTCTTTGTCTGTTTTTGTCTTTGTTTGTCCTGTGTCTTATTATATATTTTTTGAATATGCATAGGGATGGAGGTGTGCGGTTGGTTCACGGTTGGTCCATATGCAGGCCCCCTCCCCCCCTTCGTTTTGGGCTTGCTACTATTTTGGCAATATCTAT
>NW_028119163.1:0-22121 GCF_965119305.1 Pelophylax lessonae | reverse complement strand
AGCTGTGGTCACGGCTCCTGTGGTTGTAGCCACAGAGGCTTTCCCCTGTCACCTGGGGGACATGAGCGAGGGTGACAGCACCGCAGAGGAGTGCGCGTCTCCTGATGAGGCTATCGCAGAGGACGCCGAAGAGGAGCTATGCAAGGAACCGCCGGGGCCTACCGTAGCTGCTGAGACCCCGGTGACCCCTCAGGAAATGAATGGCATAAGCTATGAACACTCGACCGTGGACAGTGCTGTGGGTGATAAAGCAATGTTGGGGGAAGAGACTTCGCCGGATGTGCCGGAGCTGGCACCGTCGCCCCCTGTGGATACGAGTGTAGAATGCACTTCTCCTCCAAATGTGCCTCAAACGTTGCCCATACAGCCAGAATCGCCCCCTCCTCCTCTTATCGCTGCTGCTCAATGTACCACTAAGACCTCCCCTCCCGCCGCTCTTCTTCCAGCCCTGGGGTCAGACCACGCGGACGAGCAGGACGATGTCGGAACGCCCAGCTTGGACGGGGACATGGACTCTGTGAACGCAAGGCCGGCAGAAACTTACACAGAACTTGAGCCAAGCGTGACACTTCTAAGCTTCACCTCAAGAAAGAGTCCTGTGGAAGGTACGTGAGCTGCACACCTGGAGGTATTGAGAACACAGGCTACAGGGGGGAGGTGGTCAGATAGGTGGGGAGGGGCTGTCAGCAGTTCAGGTGTTGGGTGATAATATGGTGCCTTATGAGGGGGGGTAGTGTCAGCACAGCCAGTTACCCAACCCGGTGATGGTCCAACAGTCTTGGAATTCTATTTCATTTGTGCGTCCTGTTACAGGGCTTTCCTTTAAATTTAGAGGAGGGGCAACATACAGGAGCAGCTCCTAAAATTAGACTATCAACAAAAAGGTCATTTATTTCAGTAATTCAATTCAAAAAGGTAAACTCCTATATTTTCTATAGATGGGTTACACACAGAGTGAGAGATTTCACACATTTCTTTCTTTTAGTTTTGATGATTATGGCTTCCAGCGAGTGACACCCCAAATTTCAGTATCTCAGAAAATTTGAATATTACATAAGACCAATAAAAAATAAAGTGTTTTTGATACAGAAATGTTGTCTGTCCATGTACAGTATAGGATGCACTCAATACTTGGTCGGGGTTCCTATTGCATGAATTACTGCATCAATGCGGCGTGGCATGGAGGCGATCAGCCTGTGGCACTGCTGAGGTGTTATAGAAGCCCAGGTTGCTTTAAAAGTGGCCTTCAGCTCCTCTGCATTGTCGGGTCTGGTGTCTCTCATCTTCCTCCTGACAATCCCCCACAGATTCTCTATGGGGTTTAGGTCAGGTGAGTTTGCTGAACCAATCAAGCACAGTAATCCCATGATCATGTGACCAGGTATTGGTAGATTTGGCAGTGTGGGCGGTGCCAGGTCCTGCTGGAAAATGAAATTGGCATCTCCATAAAGCTGGTCAGCAGACCAGCAGAGAATTTCCTGCTAGAGGGCTGCACTGACTTTGGACTTGATAAAACACAGAGGACCAACACCAGCAGATGACACGGCTCCACAAATCCTCACTCCCCCCTGCCTTTGCTGAGCTGGCAGACCAGTTGGTCCCGGGTGCTGCAGTTTATCTGTGATGCCTCTTTGGATGCGGCTCCCCTAGCTGAGCCGCTCTCTGTTTCGGAAGTGGTCCTTCAGCATATTTTTTGTCTCAAACGCTGGTCTGCGGACCAGACTTCTAAGAAGGTCTTGACTGATCTTCCTTTTCAAGGAGATTGCCTGTTTGGAGCTTCCCTGGATGACATCATTAAGGGTCTCACAGGGGGGAAGAGTACCTTTCTTCTGCAGGCTACTAAGGGAAAGGACCCTCGTCATAGGCGTGGGCCATCCTTCTCAGCTCATACGTTTTTTCATCACTCAGGGTGACTGACAAGGGATCAAAGTCATTCAGGGCTGCCTCTGGTAAATTCAAGCAAACGCAGTCTGGAAAGTCGAAAGCCGGCTTATCCAGACCCGCGGACAAGGCTCCTTCAGCATGAAGGTGCACTCTCACCTGTATCGGGGGTGGGGGGATGTGTTTGCTGGTTTCCGGACCCGTGGACTTCCCTGGTACAAGACAACTGGGTCCACAAAGTCATACGGTCCGGCTACAAGATCGGGTTTCGCTGTTATCCCCCGGCAAGGTTTTTCAAAGCTGGACTATCTGGGTCTGACTCTGGACTCTGCCTTAGCCAGAGTCCTCCATCCTCTGGGCAAACTCCAGGGGTGTTTCAGGAGGGGGATCTGTTGGCGTCCCCGCTCAACAGAAAGGTGCAGAGGTTTGTGGCTCGGTCATGGGATCCTCTGTCGGACGCTACAGACGCACTGGTGGTCCCGTGGGGTTAGTATCAGCTGATTTACGCCTTTCCTCCTCTAAAACTTCTGCCAAGACTTCTACGCAGGATTGAGGCAGAAGGGATTCTGGTCATCTTAGTGGCCTCAGACTGGCCTCGTCGTCTTGGTACGCCGACCTGGTGTGGCTGGTAGCCAACGTTCTTGAAAGCTTCCTTTCAGGGAGGATCTGCTGTCCTAGTGACCAATCTTCCATTCTCCTTTAGTCACTGGCTTTGACGGCTTGGCTGTTGAACGCCAGATGCTGATGGATAGAGGTTTGTCTGAGTCCATGATTCCAACACTGTTAAAAGCTAGGAAATCTACTTCTAGGAAGAACTACCATCGTATGTGGAAGACTTGCATTGCGTGGTGTAAGTCTCTTGGGGTTCATCCTCGTTCTTTTTGGTGGCTCGGATCTTGACCTTCCTCCAACTTGGGGGTTGAGCAGAAACTGGCCTTGAGTACTATCAAGGGCCAGGTGTTGGCCTTAGTGGTCATCTTGGCCACACTCCCTGGTGCGTACTTTTTCTTCAGGGAGTTCGGCACTTGGCTCCTCCAGTGCTGTCTCCATTACCGCCTTGGGACCTACATTTGGTGCTCTCAGTCCTCCAGAAGCCTCCCTTTGAGAATTTTTGGGACGGTGACCTTTTTGGTGGCTCTGTGTGCAGGGTATTGGAATTGGCGGTGTTATCCTTTCGTTCATCTTACTTGGTGGTTCACAGAGATAAGGTGGTTCGTTGCCCCTGTCCGTCGTTCCTTTAAAAGGTTGTCTCTGATTTCCATTTGCATGAAGAAATTGTGTAGCCTTCCATGTGTTCCAGGCCAAAACATCTGAAAGAAATTGCTTTGCATGCCTTGGATGTGGTCCGGGCGATTAGGGTGTACCTGGCAGCTACGGAGTCTTTTAGGAAGTCAGACTCCATTTGTGCTCACAGATGGGCCTCGGAAAGGGTTGTCCGCTTCCTCTGCGACCATTTCCAGATGGATCAGATAGATGGTGATTCAGGTCTATTCCATCAAGGGTCAGGTTCCTCCTTTCCCTGTCAAGGCACACACTCTACATGGGCGCTGAGTGCCTCCTGGGCCTTCCATCATCAGGAGTCAGTGACGCAGGTTTGCAAAGCGGCCACCTGGTCGTCAGTGCACACTTTCACAAAGTTCTATAAAGTGGATGTGTTGGCATCTGCAGATGCTTCCTTTGGCCGCAAAGTTTTGCAGGCTGCGGTTTAGAGGACCTGGTCCTTTTTGAGGGTGTATTGTTCTTTTCAGGTGAGCTCCAGTTGTTTTGGTTGAGCTCCTGTTTACCTGATTGGCTATAGTTAGCCATGGGAATTTCTTTTTTGCTGTTTCCCACCCCTCATGTTTAACACTGCTTTGGGACATCCCAATGGTTATGAAGATCTGAAGCTGTGTCCATCAATGAACCAAAGAGAAAATGGGATTTTCGACTTACCATAAAATCCATTTCTCTGATGTTCATTGACGGACACAGCTCCCACCCCTCTGTGGACGGACACAGCTCCTGCCCCTCTGTGGACGGACACAGCTCCCGCCCCTCTGTGGACGGACACAGCTCCCGCCCCTCTGTGGACGGACACAGCTCCCGCCCCTCTGTGGACGGACACAGCACCCGCCCCTCTGTGGACGGACACAGCACCCGCCCCTCTGTGGACGGACACAGCACCCGCCCCTCTGTGGACGGACACAGCACCCGCCCTTCTGTGGACGGACACAGCACCCGCCCCTCTGTGGACGGACACAGCACCCGCCCCTCTGTGGACGGACACAGCACCCGCCCCTCTGTGGACGGACACAGCACCCGCCCCTCTGTGGACGGACACAGCACCCGCCCCTCTGTGGACGGACACAGCACCCGCCCCTCTGTGGACGGACACAGCACCCGCCCCTCTGTGGACGGACACAGCACCCGCCCCTCTGTGGACGGACACAGTACCCGCCCCTCTGTGGACGGACACAGCACCCGCCCCTCTGTGGACGGACACAGCACCCGCCCCTCTGTGGACGGACACAGCACCCGCCCCTCTGTGGACGGACACAGCACCCGCCCCTCTGTGGACGGACACAGCACCCGCCCCTCTGTGGACGGACACAGCACCCGCCCCTCTGTGGACGGACACAGCACCCGCCCCTCTGTGGACGGACACAGCACCCGCCCCTCTGTGGACGGACACAGCTCCCGCCCCTCTGTGGACGGACACAGCTCCCGCCCCTCTGTGGACGGACACAGCTCCCGCCCCCTCTGTGGACGGACACAGCTCCCGCCCCCTCTGTGGACGGACAACAGCTCCCGCCCCCTCTGTGGACGGACAACAGCTCCCGCCCCCTCTGCGGACGGACAACAGCTCCCGCCCCCTCTGCGGACGGACAACAGCTCCCGCCCCCTCTGCGGACGGACAACAGCTCCCGCCCCCTCTGCGGACGGACAACAGCTCCCGCCCCCTCTGCGGACGGACAACAGCTCCCGCCCCCTCTGCGGACGGACAACAGCTCCCGCCCCCTCTGCGGACGGACAACAGCTCCCGCCCCCTCTGCGGACGGACAACAGCTCCCGCCCCCTCTGCGGACGGACAACAGCTCCCGCCCCCTCTGCGGACGGACAACAGCTCCCGCCCCCTCTGCGGACGGACAACAGCTCCCGCCCCCTCTGCGGACGGACAACAGCTCCCGCCCCCTCTGCGGACGGACAACAGCTCCCGCCCCCTCTGCGGACGGACACAGCTCCCGCCCCCTCTGCGGACGGACAACAGCTCCCGCCCCCTCTGTGGACGGACAACAGCTCCCGCCCCCTCTGCGGACGGACAACAGCTCCCGCCCCCTCTGCGGACGGACAACAGCTCCCGCCCCCTCTGCGGACGGACAACAGCTCCCGCCCCCTCTGCGGACGGACAACAGCTCCCGCCCCCTCTGC
Source organism: Pelophylax lessonae (assembly GCF_965119305.1). Classification (NCBI taxonomy): domain Eukaryota; kingdom Metazoa; phylum Chordata; class Amphibia; order Anura; family Ranidae; genus Pelophylax; species Pelophylax lessonae. Next base: position 16,832 of record NW_028119163.1, on the reverse strand, counting down.
GGACGGACAACAGCTCCCGCCCCCTCTGCGGACGGACAACAGCTCCCGCCCCCTCTGCGGACGGACAACAGCTCCCGCCCCCTCTGCGGACGGACAACAGCTCCCGCCCCCTCTGCGGACGGACAACAGCTCCCGCCCCCTCTGCGGACGGACAACAGCTCCCGCCCCCTCTGCGGACGGACAACAGCTCCCGCCCCCTCTGCGGACGGACAACAGCTCCCGCCCCCTCTGCGGACGGACACAGCTCCCGCCCCCTCTGCGGACTTGTAATTCTCCTGACACTGCTTGTAATAAAACTGAGTGCCTATAGCTTAGAGAGGGGCAATACCCCCTGGGCGTAGCCAGCCTTTTTTTCTGCCTAGTGTCTTACTCCTGAAGGGGACAGTATAACCCAATGGTTAAGATCAGGAGCTGTGTCCGTCAATGAACATCAGGGAAATGGACTTTACGGTAAGTCAAAAATCCAATTTATTTTTATTAGTCTTATGTAAAAATTTAATTTTCTAAGATACTGAATTTTGGGGTGTCACTCGCTGTAAGCCATAATCATCAAAATTAAGAGAAAAATGTGTGAAATCTCTCACTCTGTGTGTAACACCTCTACATAAAATATGAGTTTACCTTTTTGAATTGAATTACTGAAATAAATTTCCCGTTTGATATTTTATGAGATGCACCTGTGTGTGTGTGTGTATATATATATATATATATATTTAAAAACAAATGTTTTGTTGCTGCTTTAAAAAAAAAAAAAAAAAAAAAACTTTATTAGAATGTACAGTACAGGACACAGGCTGGGAATTCATAGACCCCGGGTTACAGGCTGCTAACCGGTGACTGGGCACTCTCAACGCTTTTGGTTATTGTCTCCTTGGGTGTAGGCCTGTTACCCTTCCCCCATTAGTGTCCTGTAGGTGATGGACCTCGTCTATACCGAACTAGTTCTAATTTATTTTAAATTGACATAGTTGTGTCTTTTTTTTTTTGAACCAGACCAAGTCCATCTAGTTCCACCAATAAAGGGGGGGGGGATAAAAACATACAATCCCATATACACAATCCTATACCCGCAGTTGATCCAGAGGAACGCAAAAAACCCCAACAAAGCATGATCCAATTTGCTCCAGCATGGTAGAAAATTCCTTCCTGATCCTCCGAGAGGCAATCGGATTGGATCAACTTTACCTATGAATATTAGTATCCAGTTGTATTATGTACACCCAGGGAAGAATCCAGCTCTGCCTTATAGCAATCAACTGAGCTGGCCAGATCCACCTCTGGAGGGAGTCTATTCCACATTTTCATAGCTCTTACTGTGAAGAAACCTTTCCGTATTTAGAGATGAAATCTCTTTTCTCTTTCTTTCATTGACGGACACAGCTCCGGAATCTTCTTGATCATTGGGTTATGCTGCCTCCTACAGTATTAGGACACTAGGCAGGAAAAAGTTTTACCACGGCTATGGGGCAGTCCCAGGGGATATACTCCCACTTTCTGCCTTGTTCCTTGCTGGCATTCTCCGGACGTAGCATTTTTTTCTTTTTGAAATAGATTTTTTTCCTCTTATTTTCTGTTCCTGTGAGAACTATCAACTGTTGGACTGGGCGATGCACTGGATATTCTAGATCCTTACTGTCTCCCCAGTCCAGCCAGCGAGCGCAACCCAATCTCAGCTCTGCGATAGGTTGGCCGCAACAAAGCCCCACTGGACGGGGGCTGGCCAGCAAGTTAAACCTCTCGTGAGGATGCTCAGACCTCGTCATGACCTGAGTCGCAGCGTACCCCTGGCCCGCAGCATCCCCCATTCCAAGATGGTGCGGTGGTCTGCCTGGAGTGATGCCCAACCAGTTCCATGGTGTGGTAGGTAGTGTCGCCCCCCCTTGGTGGTCTTGCGGGGTGGATGTGGGCCCCCGGGTTCCACTCTATCCCCCCCAGCCTCTCTAAATAGTCACTGTGGCTCTTTTCCCCTGGAGGTGTTTTCATCAGTTTTGTCTCCGGTGGGGAGCTCCCAAGGTGGTCCTGTTGGTCTCTCGTCTCAACAGGAAGGTGCTTAGGTTTGTGTCTCGGGATCCTCTGGCCGACTCCACAGACTCACTGGTGGCTCCTTTGGGGCCAGTATTGTCTGCTATATACGTCTTTCCCCTTCTAGAGCTTCTGCCAAGATTCCTGCGTAGGTTAGAGGCAGAAGGGATTGCGGCCATCCTAGTGGCTTCAGACTGGCCTCGCCGGTCTTGGTACGCAGATCTGATACGGTTGGTCGCCGATGCTCCTTGGAGACTTCCTCTTAGAGGAGATCTGTTGGCCCAAGGACCAATTTTCCATCTTGCCTTACGGTCACTGGCATAACGGCTTGGCTGTCGGAAGCCTGGTGCTGAAGGATAGAGTGTTGTCTGAATGGGTGATTCCCACGCTGCTGCAGACTAGTAAATCTACTTCTATGAAGATTTACCATCGCCTTTGAGGAGCGTACTTTGCGGGTGTGAATCTCTTGGGTTCATCCCCGCTCCTTTTTCGATGATTTGGAGTTTGGCTTTCCTCCAACAAGGTGTTGAGCAGCGTCTGGCCTTGGGTACCATCAAGGGCCAGGTTCGGCCTTGGCAGTTCTCTTTCAACATTCTTTGGCTACGCATTCTTTGGTTCGCACCTTTGTTCAGGGGGTTCGCCACTTGGCTCCCCAAGTGCGGTTTCTATTGCCGTCGTGGGATCTCAACTTGGTGCTATCGGTTCTTCAGTAAACGTTGAAAAATATTCCCAAGATTCTGATTACATTGTCCCAGAAGGTAGCCTTCTTGGTGGCCTTTTCTTCTGCACGTAGGGTGTCAGAGCTGGCAGCTTGTCTTGTCGTTCACCTTGGTGGTTCACGGAGATAAAGTGGTTTTTCATCTTTGTCGGTCCTTCCTAAGGTTGTTTCTGGTTTCCATCTGAATGAAGAAATGGTGTTTCTATCCCTGTGTCCTAAGCCTAGGCATCCTAAGGAGGTTGCCTTGCATTCTCTGGCTGTGGTTCGGGCGTTCATTGTGTACCCGGCAGATACCAAGTCATTTAGGAAATCGGACCTGCTATTTGTCCTTGTGGATGGACCTTGCAAGGGTTTGGCCGCGTTTGCCACAACCATTTCCAGATGGATCAGACAGACGGTGGTGCAGGCCTATTCAATCAAGGGTCAGGTACTCCTTTCCCTGTTAAGGCGCATTCTATGCGGGCACTAAGTGCCTTGTGGGCCTTCCGCTATTAGGTGTCAGTGATGCAGGTTTGCAAGGTGGCCACTGGTCATCTGTGCACACTTTCACTAAATGTTTCCAAAGTATGCTGGCATCTGCGGATGCTGCTTTGGCCGCAAGGTTTTGCTGGCTGCTCTTTGAGGGTGTATGTTTCAGATGAGCTCCAGTTGTTACTGGTTGAGCTTCGTGTTACCTGGGTGGTTAGGTTTAGCCTTTGGGAATTTATTTCTGCTGTGTTTTTTCCCACCCCTCATGTTTTGGGACCCCCACTGCTTTGGGACGTCCCGATGCTCAAGAAGTTTCTGGAGCTGTGTCCGTCAATGAACGAAAAAGAGAAAATTGGTTTTTTGTCTTGCCGTAAAATCCTTTTCTCTAATGTTCATTGGCGGACGCAGCACCCACCCCTCTATTGAGTTGGGTTATTTATCTTCGGACACTGCTTGCAACAATACTGAGTGCCTATAGCAGGAAGTGGGAGTATACCAAAAAACAACAATATCTCTCCTGCGCTCGAATGGTATGCGGGAAGGTGAATGTTCTAGGGGTTTTATGACACAAATGGAACGGTCTTGCTGACCCCCCTCAGGACCAAGGGTATCCAAAAGGCACTACAAGAAAACAACAAGAGAAGGGCGCACCGACCTTGTGCATTACCACCTAAAGGTTAATTAAAATCAAAGAAGAGTAGTGTACAATATACTCACAAACGTAGGATTATGAACAAGCATATAGGAAATGGGAACCGCTAGCTTCCAGGACCCTTCTCTACTGCTGGATTGCGTGATGGCGTCCTCAAAACCTGATGTGGCTTACGTGTTTCAAGGGAGGACTCTCTTCCTCAGAGAGTGGCGATTTTGGCTCTGAGGAAGAGGCTCCTCCCTCGAAACGCGTAGGCCACATCAGGTTTTGAGGACGCCATCACGCAATCCAGCAATAGAGAAGGGTCCTGGAAGCGAGCGGTGCCCGTTTCCTATATGCTTGTTCATATCCTACATTTGTGAGTATATTGTACACTACCCTTCTTTGATTTTAATAAACTTTTAGGTGGTAATGCACAAGGTCGGTGCGCCCTTCTCTTGTTGTTTTCTTGTAGTGGGAGTATACCCCCTGGGACTGCCCCATAAACATGGTAAAGCTTTTTCCTGCCTAGTGTCTTACTCCTGTAGGGGGCAGCATAACCCAATAGTCAAGAAGATTCTGGAGCTGTCCGTCAATGAACATCAGAGAAAAGGATTTTATGGTAAGACAAAAATCCAATTTGTTCCCAAAAAATTGTGTTTCAAGGATGGCTGCGCAATTTCAGTGTGACATATAAAAATTGCAACAACTGCCATTTTATTCTCTAGGGCAGCCTTTCTCAACCTTTTCAACACAGAGGAACCCTTGAAATAATTTTTAGGTCTCAGGGAACCCCTGCTAAAAATGACTATATTCACAACTAACAGCAATGATACATTGGTGTGATGGTCGGTGGAATGAATGCTCCTTATACTGGTGGACATTGGGAAGAATTACCTCCTTCCAGATAGATAAAAAGATCAATGGTGTCATTGGGAACTTATCTGAGTGGCAGAAATTGCCCATTTCGCAAGGAACCCCTAGCAACCTCTGGAGGAACCCTGGTTGAGAAACACTGCTCTAGGGTCTCTGCTTAAAAAAAAAAAAAAAGCGATATAATGTTTGGGGTTCTAAGTAATTTTCTAGCAAAAATAGTATAAACCTGTAAGCGAATAATTCCAGAAAAGGCCGTGTCAGCAAGTGTTAAATTTATAATACGGGGGAGGGGGTGAGTTGATGATGGCGTTGGTGATTGAATGGCTGAGAATGGACTGAGATCAGTTGGCCATTTCTGTCCCGTTTCCTCGCTTGGTGTAAAACGCCATTTTCCGATTGCTTATCGGGAATGGAAGTTTGGGTCGGCCTATCAGATTGCCTCATGTAAGGCCGGGTTAGTGGATTAGCCGTTCCTCTCTGGTTGCAGAGATCGGTCACATTGGGCTGCGAAGGACGTCTCAGGGATGTTTCTGCGTAATGTCCTGTCTGATTTTTCTTCGCTCTCCGCAGAGCGTTCCTCCTCTGTGATGAGACGCAGGCTCCGTAACATGAAACAAAAGCCGTTTATCTCCAGACTGACTGACGCTCGTGTTCCTTTATAGATTGCAGCCAGCAAATCCTGCGCCGCGCTGATAAGTTATTAAACCGCGCACTCAATTTACCCTCCGAACACCCGCATTGGCTGTGTCATTATCCGGAAAGTTCTGAGAGCGGCGAGATGGAGTCAGGGGTCTTTCAAGTCTCCTCTGTAAATTCCCGCACAGTAATCGGCGTATGAATTATCCCTCGGCGTCTGTCTGCAGCGACTCTTCAGAACTAGGACACGCCGTCATACGGCGAGACTCTCTGCAGCCTCCCCCAGCACAACCACCGCGGTCAGCGCGGGATAAGTAGTCAAGTCACATAGAGAGTGAGACTCTCTGCAGCCTCCCCCAGCACAACCACCGCGGTCAGCGCGGGATAAGTAGTCAAGTCACATAGAGAGTGAGACTCTCTGCAGCCTCCCCCAGCACAACCACCGCGGTCAGCGCGGGATAAGTAGTCAAGTCACATAGAGAGTGAGACTCTCTGCAGCCTCCCCCAGCACAACCACCGCGGTCAAAGTCTAGGCGTCGCTCCAGTCCTCTGAGATCATAGAGGTGAACTGAGATGGTTTGGTATCTCCTCACCTCTGACCAGCTGCTAATCAGCCTCTTGGATAGCTTTTATGAGAGAGAAAATTGGAAGCTGAGAAAAAAAAAAAATACTGGTGTTATGGATGATAGCTTCAGCCATAACCCGGGAAAACCACCTTTAAGCTGCAGCGTATATATACGTATTGAAGTGGATATTCAGTCATTGACAGGATTTCTATTATCCTCTCTCTGGCCTCACCTTCATAGATGGAGCTCATTTCTATCCCCCTCAGTGCTCTCCTCATTCTGCTCACTACGCCAATTTTTTAGTCCTTACTCCATCCCCCCTTTAGTCTTGCTGGACTGATACCTATAGAGGGTCCTCTGTCCATAGGGAACTTCTCTCCATAAGGCTTTTCTCTCTCTTAGGTCCTTCTCACTATAGAGGGTCTTCTTGTCATTAGGTTCTTCTCACTATAGAGGGTCTTCTTGTCATTAGGTTCTTCTCACTATAGAGGGTCTTCTTGTCATTAGGTCCTTCTCACTATAGAGGGTCTTCTTGTCATTAGGTTCTTCTCACTATGGAGAGTCTTCTTGTCATTAGGTTCTTCTCACTATGGAGAGTCTTCTTGTCATTAGGTTCTTCTCACTATGGAGAGTCTTCTTAGCATTAGGTTCTTCTTACTATAAGGGATCTTCCTGCCTTTAAGCTCTTACTGTAGAGGGTAATCTCCTCTTAAGGGTCTTCTTTGTGTTAGGTTCCTCTCACTCTAGCGGATCTTCTTTTGGGTAAGGGTCTTCTCTCCCTTAGGCTTTTCTCTATAGACTCTATAGTCTTTTCTCTCTTAGACTATAGAGGTCTTCTTCCAATAATGGTCTTCTTGGAGTTGGGTTCTTCTCACTTTAGAAAATCTTTTTTTTCCCGTAAAGGTACTTTACTATATTAGAACCGATTACTATAGATCCTCTCTCCATTAGGCTCTTCTCATTACAGAGGGTATTCTCACTATGGAGGTCTTCTTTTCATAATGGTCTTCTTGGCATTTGGTTCTTCTCACTATAGAGGAGTGTCTCCCTTTAAGGGTCTGCTCTCCATTATATCCTTACTATAGAGGCTCTTCTTAGCATTAGGTTTTTCTTAGTATAGAGGGACTTCCCTCCATAAGGGTCTTCTTGTCTTTAAGCTCTTACTGTAAAGAGTATTCTCCCCTTAAGTGTCTTCTTGTTGTTAGACTCTTCTCACTCTAGAGGATCATCTTTTTGATAAGGGTCTTCTCTCTGTTAGCCTCTTCTCACTATAGAGGTCTTCTTCCCATAATGGTCATCTTGGTGTTCATTTCTCCTCACTTTAGAGAATCTTTTCTCCATAAAGGTCTTCCCTCCTTCAGGCTCTTCTCGCTATAGAGGGTATTCTCACTATGAAGGTCTTATTCTCATAATGGTCTTCTTGGTGTTAGGTTCTTCTCACTCCAGAGGATCTTCTTTTCCATAGGTGTCTTCTCTCCTTTTAGGTTCTTCTCACTATGGAGGTGGTCTTCTCATAATTGTCTTCTTGGTTTTGGGTTCTTCTCACTATAGAGGAGCTTTGTTCTAGAAGGGTCTTCCCTCCCTTAGGTTCTTCTCACTATAGAGGGTCTTCTTGGCATTAGGTTCTTCTTACTAAAGAGGGTCCTCTGTCCATAGGGATCTTCTCTCTCTTGGGTCCCTCTCACTATAGAGGTCTTTTAATAATGGTCTTCTTGACACTGGTTTCTTCTCACTATAGAGGAGATTATCGCTTTTAAGGCTCCATTATGTCCCTCTTACTATAGAAGTTCTTCTTAGCGTTAGGTTCTTCTTACCATATAGGGCGTTCCCTCCATAAGCGTTTTCTTGCCTTTTAAACTCTTACTGTAGAGAGTATTCCCTCCTCAAGGGTCTTCTTGGTGTTGGGCTCCTCTCACTCTAGAGTATTTTCCTTTTGGATAAGGGTCTTCTCTCCCTTAGGCACTTCTTACTATAGAGGTCTTCTTCCAGTAATGGTCTTCTCTCCTTTAGGCTCTCTTCACTATAGAGGATCTTCTGTCTATAGGGCTCTTCTCTCCATAAGGGTCTTCTTTCTCTTAGGTTCTTTTCACTATAGAGGTCTTCTTCCCGTAATGGTCTTCTCTCCGTTAGGCTCTTCTCACTATAGAGGGTATTTTCACTATGAAGGTCTTCTCATAATGGTCTTCTTGGTGTTAGGTTCTTCTCACTCCAGAGGATCTTCTTTTCGATAGGTGTCTCTCCTTTTAGGTTCTTCTCACTATGGAGGTGGTCTTCTCATAATCGTCTTCTTGGTTTTGGGTTCTTCTCACTATAGAGAAGCTTTGCTCTATAAGGGTCTTCCCTCCCTTAGGTTCTTCTCACTATAGAGGGTCTTCTGTCTATAGGGATCTTCTCTCCATAAGGGTCTTCTCTCTCTCTTAGGTTCTTCTCACTATAGAGGGCCTTCTCACTATAGAGGGTCGTCTTGCCATTGGGTTCTTCTCACTATAGAGGGCCTTCTCGCTATAGAGTGTCGTCTTGTCATTGGGTTCTTCACACTATAGAGGGCCTTCTCACTATAAAGGGCCTTCTCTCTGTAAGGGTTTTCTCACCGCTCCTCTTCGGACACACCGCATTGTAATGAGTGGAGATATTTATGTATTCTGGATGGAGCAGACTGTGTGTATAAATAAAGGTGATGCTTGTCTGCTGGTATTACAGATTAAATTAGTGCTGGCCTGATCACATGTTCCTGAGTCTCAGGAAGAGCCGAATTCAGTGACACACAGGGGGATGGTAATAGCCAGAAAACTCACATCACCGTCTCTTCTCCTTACAGCGCAGACCGCGGCAGCTGCACCAAAGATGTGGCAGAAACCAAAAGACGAGAACCCGCACGCCGACGAGGTCCTGCCATCCGATGTTGAGGTGAGTCCGGTCGCAGGGTTGTCTGATGACTCGGCCGGTTTTGGTTGTGTCTCTGTTACAGCCGACTGTATGCTCTTCCACTAAGAAGACTCTTTTACCAAACTCCCCTCCAGTCCTCGATGCAGCTGTTAGATAATCTTTTCCTGTAACCGTTCCAGGAACCGCTGCGCTCTTCTAGTCCCTGCCAAATAAAATCCATCAATCTGGTTCCTTTGTGATGCCATGTATTTTTTATTTAGACTGCAGAACACATTGTTGGTGTCATAGAAAGCCGCAATACCTAAGGACAGAACGGCCTGGTAAAACCCCCATCTTCAGGCAAATATTAACCCCTTCCCATCCCCCTCAGAACCAAGATATACTCACTGTCTGCTCTCTGGGTCCCTCACCAAATCTGCTCCAAGGTACAGGGCACTGCAGATATCACCCCCTGTGCCTCAGTGAGGAACTCAGAATTACATTTGTACAAAGCGGAGGTCTGCAGTGAGGACTCCGTACATTGGTAGAATTACATTGGTTTGTCACTGCCCCTCCCCCTTCTTTCTCTGTGCCAGCTGCAGGAACAGGGTGAGGCGGAAGAGGAGGAGGCTGCGGAGATGGAGCAGGAGGACGACGGTGACGTTGTCAATGCAGAGGTCGATCACCCGATCCTTAACTCTAAACTGCCAGAAGAGAACGGTGAGGCCGAACCCTTCCGGAACGGGGCAGACACCATCTCAGAGGGCGATGGAGAGGTTCCGCTGGGCCCGGAGGAGGGTTACCCCTTCAAGTCAGGTAATGGTTGGCCCATTCAGAGTTCCTGTATTGGGAGTTTCAGGGCCCAGTCTGTTCGTATTCAGCAGGTGGTGTTTTATAGATCTAGTACATGGGGTCTCCAAACTTTTTAGCCCGAGGGCCGCATTCTAGATTTTACAAAAATTGGAGGGCTGAAAAAAAGTTATTTATATATTAACATATATATTAACATTTATATTCCTATCAGAGACTCCTTGCACATCTGTGTCCCCGTCGGAGCCTTCCCTCACATCTATGTCCCCCGTCAGAGCCTTCCCTCACATCTGTGTCCCCGTCAGAGCCTTCCCTCACATCTGTGTCCCCGTCAGAGCCTTCCCTCACATCTGTGTCCCCCGTCGGAGCCTTCCCTCACATCTGTGTCCCCGTCAGAGCCTTCCCTCACATCTGTGTCCTCCGTCAGAGCCTTCCCTCACATCTGTGTCCCCGTCAGAGCCTTCCCTCACATCTGTGTCCCCCGTCAGAGCCTTCCCTCACATCTGTGTCCCCCGTCAGAGCCTTCCCTCACATCTGTGTCCTCCGTCAGAGCCTTCCCTCACATCTGTGTCCTCCGTCAGAGCCTTCCCTCACATCTGTGTCCTCCGTCAGAGCCTTCCCTCACATCTGTGTCCCCCGTCAGAGCCTTCCCTCACATCTGTGTCCCCCGTCAGAGCCTTCCCTCACATCTGTGTCCTCCGTCAGAGCCTTCCCTCACATCTGTGTCCCCCGTCAGAGCCTTCCCTCACATCTGTGTCCCCCGTCAGAGCCTTCCCTCACATCTGTGTCCTCCGTCAGAGCCTTCCCTCACATCTGTGTCCCCCGTCAGAGCCTTCCCGGATTGTAGGTCAGGTGGATAGACGCACATACACAGTATATCTGTACAGACATGCGTTCCCGGATTGTAGGTCAGGATACGGTCAGCGGATAGACACACATACAGTATATCTGTACAGACATGCGTTCCCGGATTGTAGGTCAGGAGACGGTCAGCGGATAGACGCACATACAGTATATCTGTACAGACATGCGTTGCCGGATTGTAGGTCAGGTGACGGTCAGCGGATAGACGCACATACAGTATATCTGTACAGACATGCGTTGCCGGATTGTAGTTCAGGAGACGGTCAGCGGATAGACGCACATACAGTATATCTGTACAGACATGCGTTCCCGGATTGTAGGTCAGGAGACGGTCAGCGGATAGACGCACATACAGTATATCTGTACAGACATGCGTTCCCGGATTGTAGGTCAGGAGACGGTCAGCGGATAGACGCACATACAGTATATCTGTACAGACATGCGTTGCCGGATTGTAGGTCAGGAGACGGTCAGCGGATAGACGCACATACAGTATATCTGTACACGCTGCGTGTGATGCCTTCTCTCACCTCTGTGAATTGCTTCCTCCCTTGTCCTATGCAGGTGTCATCCTGGCAGAGCAGCCCACAGATGTGTCCCCGGATGTCCCGGCAGTGCCGGCTTCTTACGTACCGCACGATGGAAAGCGTCAGTATAACCGGGACTTCCTGCTGGGCTTCCAGTTTATGCCGGCCTGTGTGCAGAAACCAGAAGGCTTGCCGCCCATCAGTGACGTGGTCCTGGACAAAGTGAGGAGAGAGGGAGGTGTCTAGGTGCAGTCTGTGTGTGGTGCCATTGTGGGTGTTCTGTCCTCTCTCTGTGATTTCCATGGTGGAGGGATGATGTGTTCTGTCCGGGTGCTGGCTGTGTTATCTTCTCTTCCAGTACTTCAAACAAACCCCGGGCAGCTAAAAAAGTAATGATGCCTGCACTCCAAGGGTTAATAGCATGTTTTGTATAGGGGACAGGAGAAACCATTTTACGTTACCGACTTCAACTCTGCAAGGTTTTACCCCCCCCTTTCATGACCAGGTTATTTTTTGCTATTCAGCACTGCGCTACTGGTGGTTGACTGTCCCTCCACCCCTGCCGCGATCCGGCCCTGGACTGTCCCTCCACCCCTGCCGCGATCCGGCCCTGGACTGTCCCTCCACCCCTGCCGCGATCCGGCCCTGGACTGTCCCTCCACCCCTGCCGCGATCCGGCCCTGGACTGTCCCTCCACCCCTGCCGCGATCCGGCCCTGGACTGTCCCTCCACCCCTGCCGCGATCCGGCCCTGGACTGTCCCTCCACCCCTGCCGCGATCCGGCCCTGGACTGTCCCTCCACCCCTGCCGCGATCCGGCCCTGGACTGTCCCTCCACCCCTGCCGCGATCCGGCCCTGGACTGTCCCTCCACCCCTGCCGCGATCCGGCCCTGGACTGTCCCTCCACCCCTGCCGCGATCCGGCCCTGGACTGTCCCTCCACCTCTCCCTCGACGCGGCGCCGGACTGTCCGTCCGCATTCTCATGTCATTGGCTTTGAACCCTGTTCTGGTCTTGATGACTTCAGGATCCTAGACCAATAGAGATTTGGGGGGGGGGGGGGCGCAGATGCTGTGGGGAGGAGTGGGGGATGGGGTAAGTATATCTCCTTTTATTAATCTTTCATACATAAAGGAGTCATTAACCCTTGCAGTGTGGGCTCGCTCTTTAGGCGCTCGGTGGGCTCCTGGGGGCCGGTTTATAAAAGTGGGAAAAGTTATTGATTTTCGGTTCAGCGCTGGAAAGGCTAAAAACAAAAACCAATTTCGGGGGAGGGCGTTCCTTCTACCCTCAGGGGTCCCCGATTTAAATATGACATTCCAGGGGGGGGGGGGGAGAAACGGTCGCCTCTTATAGATCGGAGTATTTTCTTGTATAATGAAGGTGATCCGAGAACACGGCCGGAGCGGATCTATGAATTCCGAATCCATCAGAACCAATCCTCTCCAGAAAAGGCCCCCCTGACCCTTTATGTAGAGGCCCCCCTTTGTACCCCGTCCCGACGGAGGCCCCACTTTTTACCCCGTCCTGATGTCACATCCTGACGCACACGTCTTTTTACATTTCATCATGTCTCGTCCACCTACAGATCAATCAGCCGAAGCTGCCCATGAGGACTCTGGACACGCGCATGCTGCAGAAGGGGCCGGACTTCACCCCAGCATACGCAGATTTTGGACGGTTAGCCCCAGGGGGGCGCGGGGTACCTGTAAGTATTTCTGTTTATATTATTAGTTCATTGTTGTGAACCTCTGAAATGAACAAAGCAATATCCTTCTTTACTTTAATCTCCTCAATCCGAAGTACTTAGTGTGATTTCTGCCTGCTGCCTCCTTCCTCCCTCAATTACTTCTGATATGTTATGCCAAATCCAAGGGGTTTGAGGGGGGGGGGGGGGTTTCTCCAGCACAAAACCAGTGATTGACAGTCTCAGCTGTGCATGTTTTCCTATGAGACTGTGTAAGGGTGGGGTGGTGTCCATTCCATCCACTTAGGTCTCAGATTACACTCAACTCTGTGCTGTGCAGGGTGCGACCTGAAATCCCTGCCTCCTGCCCTCTGTAGAGAAGAGGGATTTGTGTCCATTTCCTCCACTCAGGTCTCAGATTACACTCCGCTCTTTGCTGTGCAGGGTGCAACCTGAAATCCCTGCCCTCTGTAGAGAAGAGGGATTTGTGTCCATTCCCTCCACTGAAGTTTCAGATTACACTCAGTTCTGTGCTGTGTAGGGTGCGACATGAATCCCTGGCTTCTGTAGAGAAGAGGGGTTTGTGTCCATTTCCTCCACTCAGGTCTCCGATTACACTCAGTTCTGTGCTGTGCAGGGTGCGACATGAATCCCTGGCTTCTGTAGAGAAGAGGGGTGTGTGTGTCCATTCCCTCCACTCGCGTCTCCGATTACACTCAGTTCTGTGCTGTGCAGGGTGCGACATGAATCCCTGGCTTCTGTAGAGAAGAGGGGTGTGTGTGTCCATTCCCTCCACTCGCGTCTCCGATTACACTCAGTTCTGTGCTGTGCAGGGTGCGACATGAATCCCTGGCTTCTGTAGAGAAGAGGGGTTTGTGTCCATTCCCTCCACTCAGATCTCAGATTACACTCAGTTATGTGCTGTGTAGGGTGCGATGTGAATCCCTGCCCTCTGTAGAGAAAAGAGGGGTTTGTGTCCATTCCCTCCACTCAGGTCTGTGCTGTGCAGGGTGCGACATAAAATCCCTGCCCTCTGTAGAGGGGGTGGGGGTGTGAATGAAGGGGAGGTGCGCTGAGGCTTCCCGTTCACAAACTGAAGCATAGCAAACACAATTTACTATGTTTCAGTGATGAATGGACACAGTGAGTGATTGGAACCAATCGCTCACTGCGTTCATTCAGGAAAAGAAGGGGCTGGACATATTTAACTCCAACCCTGTTTTTCTTTCGGCAGAAGTAGGGACACTGGCAGGCGGCCCCCGATAGGACCGTGCCCCGTTACTACCTATACCCCATACTGGTGGCCCCCGTGGCAGACTCTTCTGCTGCTGTAAGGCTGGTTATGGCCACGTTTGCTTCCATAAAGTGACCGCGTCGTGTTGCGATTCATTGGTGGAGAATAAAAAGGAAACGTTTGACATTTTTACACTTCCATCTTCCAGTTGCTGAATGTTGGCGGTCCCAGGAGGTCACAGCCGGGGCAGAGAAGGGAGCCGAGGAAAATTATCATGAACATCTCGGTGACAGAGGATGTCCATCTGAAGAAGTCAGAGAATGCCTGGAAGCCCACCGTGAAGAGAGACAGCCAGCCTGAGGACCCCGAGGCTGTTCGCACCCAGGTGAGAGAGGAAACCATTGTCATGTCTTCCTGATTTTGTGGTGAGTAGACCCTTGGATCTACAATTCGATCCAAGACCGATGGTAGGGCACTCGGTATTGGGGTGGGGGGGCTTCAATGGGTGTGCCAACTTGTATCTAATGTGCGGTCTGGCACATACATTCACCTGTATGGCTTCTCCTGGTGATCTTCCTGCTGGGGGTCGGACTGTTCCCTTTCCTTGCAGGATTGGTATGTTGGTTGGCAGATTGAGGAGCTCCATAGCTAGATCCCACCATATTCAGATAAATACACTGTATTGTCAAAAGTATTGGGACGCCGGCCTTTACACACACATGAACTTTAATGGCATCCCAGTCTTAGTCTGTAGGGTTCAATATTGAGTTGGTTTCGCCCTTTCCAGCTATAACAGCTTCAACTCTTCTAGGAAGGCCGTCCACAAGGTTTAGGAGTGTCCATGGGAATGTTTCACCATTCTTCCAGAAGAGCATTTGTGAGGTCAGACACTGATGTAGGACGAGAATGCCTGGCTCGCAGTCTGCGCTTAAATTTATTCCAAAGGCATTCTATCGTATTGAGGTCAGGACTCTGTGCAGGCCAGTCAAGCTCCTGCACCCCAAACTCGCACATCTATGTCTTTATGGACCTTGCTTTGCTCTGTTAGGACACCAAGCTCCACCCAGGCCAATGTGGTGTAGGAGGCTAGATTCAGAGAAGTGTTCGCCAAGCAGCCCAGCACCCTGAAACTTGGGTCTGTTGGTACACCAAGCTGGCCAATGTGATGTAGGAGGCCCAGGACTGCTTGGCAAACACCTCTCTGAATTTGGCCTCCTACACCGCATTGGCCAGCTTGGTGTCCCAACAGATCTGAGTTTCCGATTGCTCTTCATTTAACAATTATATTATCCTCATATTGTATGGTTTTATGATGGGATTTATCCTATACATTCATGTTTTTAGACTGTATTACATCATAATTTTGGTAATTTTTTTACTTTTTGTTATATTTTCTACTACTCTTCTTTCTACCTTTAAAGTTCCAATTGGGGTAACCATGTTCTTGATTTAGGCTTTCGGAATGTTGGTAGAATTATTTACCTCTGAGATGGACCTCCCCCCTTATAACACTCAGAGTGGATCTGTACCATATGAACAACAACTTTGATTCTATGAACTCCACTGCCCTGCTTGTGCTCTTTAATACAAACATTTTTGCTAAATCACATTTTATTATGTTCATTTGTATGGTTTCATACCTGGAAAATCCTGTATATATTTCTTGGGTCCTTTTTTAGTTGAATATTTTTTGGGGGATGATACCTGGATAAATCACAAACCTGGTATATATTGTCCTATTCACTTCAGCTGGTGAGCGCCCCCTTCCTGCAGTCCATGGGTGAGCGCCCCCTTCCTGCAGTCCATGGGTGAGCGCCCCCTTCCTGCAGTCCATGGGTGAGCGCCGCCTTCCTGCAGTCCATGGGTGAGCGCCCCCTTGCTGCAGTCCATGGGTGAGCGCCCCCTTGCTGCAGTCCATGGGTGAGCGCCCCCTTGCTGCAGTCCATGGGTGAGCGCCCCCTTGCTGCAGTCCATGGGTGAGCGCCCCCTTGCTGCAGTCCATGGGTGAGCGCCCCCTTCCTGCAGTCCATGAGTGAGCGCCCCCCCTTCCTGCAGTCCATGGAGGACCATGTCCCCTCGGTGTGTGATCTATACCAGGCACTGCAGGTTGGGTGATGACGTTCTCCTGGGTTCATGAAGACAATATAGTTATTATGTATCACTGTTGATATTGATACTATTGTGCTGAGATATGGAGATATTGGGTCTGACCCGTGCACCGCCCCTTTTCCTGCGCAGGCTCTCTTCCGAAAGGTTCGCAGCATCCTGAACAAGCTGACGCCACAAATGTTCAACCAGCTGATGAAGCAAGTGACTGACCTGACGGTGGACACGGAGGAGAGGCTGAAAGGCGTTATTGATCTGGTCTTCGAGAAGGCGCTCGATGAGCCCGGCTTCTCTGTAGCTTATGCCAACATGTGCCGATGCCTTGCCACGGTGAGTGAAGGGACCGGGGAGTTCTTCTGCCTTTTTATAAATGTAGGGAAATGTCCAGAAAGAGCAGCCACTGCGAGGAGGAATTTCCTGCCACAAAGGAGGGGAGACTTGGTCCCCTCTTCTGATCCATGCTATGATTGGTCGGCCTCTCATGGCTATTAGCGTTTTCTGATTGTTATTTTTGCCCTTTGTCATGTGTGGGAAGATCTTTGGAGCTGCCATCAGTAACTGTACTGCTGTTCTTGAGCTTTATATGAAAGAACACATCCCAGGCATCCCTTTAGATCGGCATGCTCCAGATCAGTTGCTTTCTTACACTTCTTAGAGTGTGAGCAAATACCTGATGAGCAGATTTCAGTTATTGTGCAGCATGTGTGCTGTCCAAAGGGATGACACGGATTCTTTCAGATACCACTGAGGTAGGGTGATTTGCTGATTACAGGGGCCTGCCAGTCCCTCCCACCAATCTCAGTCATCCTACAGAGCAAATACC
>NW_028119164.1:0-22162 GCF_965119305.1 Pelophylax lessonae | reverse complement strand
AGCTGTGGCAGCTGCAGGGCTCTAAAGAGGAAAGCTGATGGGCCTGCATCCCTTTAGACGTGTTCCTATTGGGAGTATCTCACCAAAAATGACATTTTTGTTGCAGGGGATGCCAGAAATCTGACTTGTATCTTAGTGCAGACTTCTGGGAAAATTGGTGAGCCAATCACACAAGCAGGAAATGATGTTTCTGGGGGTGTGGTCAGTATACATTCTGTGTACAGAACAGCTCCAGGCGGCCATATTGCATTGCATTTTACAGAAATTTACAACAGCTGCAGATTGAAAAGGAGTTATCAATTAAAATTGATAATTTTAAATAACATTCAATTACAATATGATTTGTGTCGCAATTATATACACTATATTGTTTTTTCTTTATTTGCTATTTTTTTTCCCCACAAAAGCGGAGTTACCTTTTAATCACTTAAGGACCGCCCGCCACAGTTATACTGCAGCAGGAGGCCCCTCCTGCACGAACCGACGTAGGTGGTATATGTCGGTCACGCACCTGCAGCTAGGGGGCGAGCGCGCGCCGCCGCCGGTGCGCTCCTGCCCCCACTCGGCAGCGGGTACTCAGATGCACAGGGCAGGCGGCTCCGATTGCCACCTGACACCCACGATCGCTCCCCGCTGAGAGAGAAGAACGCTCAGCTGTTGTAAACACAGCGGACCGTTCTTCTCTCTGGAATGATCACAGAGTGCCTGTGATCCTTCTATATAGGATCGCAGGTCTCTGTGATCGTTTCAAATACCACGCCCCCCCCCCCCCCCACAGTTAGAATCACTCCCCTAGGCTCACATTTAACCCTTTGATCACCCACAGTATTAACCCCTTCCCTGCCAGTGTCATTATTACAGAAACAGTGCATATTTTTAGCACTGATTACTGTAGTAATGTCACTGGTCCCCCCAAAAGTGTCAAAAGTGTCAGTTAGGGGTTCGATCTGTCCGCCGCAATGTCGCAGTCCCGCTAAAAATCGCAGATCGATGCCATTACTAGTAAAAAAAAAAAAAACAATAAAAATGACATAAATCTTTCCCGTAGTTAGTAGATGCGATAACTTTTGTGCAAACCAATCAAAATACGCTTATTGCGATTTTCTTACCAAAAATATGTAGCAGAGAACAAATTGATGACAGCAATACCAGAAAAAAAGCAGATGAAACACTCAATAGGATGTTGGAAAAATGCAACATAATGCAGAGGAAACACTACTAAGAAATCAAGTTTTCATTAGAAGAGGCAATCAAAACTTACACTGCTGTGCTTAAAACTCTTTCCCCATTCTTTCCGATTGCATTTGAAATGTATTTACAAATTGGCCCATTTTAAGCCTTTAATGCACAATCATGATTGTAAATGCCAATAACTATGAACACAGTAAGCAATCACAGCCCTGCTCCTTTGTCCGACATTCACAGGATGGTATGCTTCTGAAGAAGATGGATACATGGAACAGAATGTAACATAAATGAAAATTGAAGCACCACCCCACTGATACAATGTGCAGATACAACTTTATTCCAATAAATGTCATGATTTAACCCAAAAAATATCCAACGGGTTTCGGAGGTCCAAAAATGCTCCTATCAGAGAATGACTACCAGACATTTGGCTAATAGAAATGTGCATGTGCGCATTATTTTCGGCAGAATGGTGACAAGGCACGCATGCGCACAGGAATGTACACGAGCACGGGTGCGCTCTCAATGCATGTTGGCATCAGACGTACTTTTTAATCACTTCTGGACGGGAAGGTTTTACCCCCTTAACCACTTGCCGACCGCTCACATGCGTACTACTGTGGCAAAGTGGCTCGATTCCGTCCAGCGACGTAGACCTACGTTGCTGGACTCCTCCCCTTGTGGGCGGCGCACGCGCGCCGCCGGAGGCTCGCTCCCACTGTATTCAGTCACAGCAAGAGTGGGGCCAGGGGAGGAGCGGCGGTGATCACCGCCGCTCTTCCCCGATCGTCTGAGAATCAAGTGTGGAGATCCGTCCGCTTGTGTAAAGAAAGCGGGCGGATCTCCTAAGTGACAGGCAGGGACAGATTGCAGGATTCAGCATAGCTGAACCTGCGATCTGTCCCTGTGTCACACAGTCCCCTCCCCCCACACACGTCAGTAAGCACCAGGCATACATTAACCCCTTGATCACCAATAAAAATTAACCCCTTCCCTGCCAGTGTCATTTTTACAGTAACAGTGCATATTTATAGCACTGATTACTGTAGTAATGTCACTGGTACCCCCAAAAGTGTCAAAAATGTCAGTCAAGGGTCCGATCTGTCCGCAATGTCGCAGTCCCGCAAAAAAAATTGCAGATCGCCGCCATTACTAGTTAAAAAAAAACAATAAAAATTACATAAATTTCCCGTAGTTAGTAGCTGCGATAACTTTTGCGCAAACCAATCAAAATACGCTTATTGCGATTTTTTTTTACCAAAAATATGTAGCAGAAAACAAATTGGCAAAAAAAGTTAAAAAATTTTGATTTTTACATTTTTTGGGGGGGAATTTCATATAAAAAAATGAGAAAAATATTGTTATTTTTTCAAAATTGTCGCTCTTTTTTTGTATATAGCGCAAAAAGTAAAAATCGCACAGGTGATAAAATACCACCAAAAGAAAGCTCTATTTGTGGGGAAAAAAAGGACATAAATTTAATTTGGGTAAAGCATCGCACGACCGCGCAATTGTCCGTTAAACTAATGCAGTGCCGAATCACAAAATATGGCCTGGTCAGGAAAGGGGTAAAATCTTCCGGTCTTAAAGCGTTTAAAAATACGCTCATTGAGAATTTTTTTTGTCAAAGACATGTAGCTAAATACATTTTGGCCTAAATACATGACAAAAATTGAATATATTGGATAAGTAGAAAAATATTGTTATTTTTTCAAAATGTTCGCATTTTTTTATTAATATCGCAAAAAATAAAAATCGCACAGGTGATCAAATACCACCAAAAGAAAGCTCTGTTTGTGGGGAAAAAAGGACGTAAATTTCGTTTGGGTACAGTGTTGCATGACCGCGCAATTTTCAGTTAAAGTCGCACAGTGCCGAATCGCAAAAAGTGGCCTGGACGTAAGACAGCAAAATCCTCCGGTGTTAAAGTGGTTAATGACCAGGCCGTTTTTTGTGATTCGGCACTGCAGATGGGAGAGGAAGCCAAGAGGAACTTAGTTTCCTTGGTCACAGGGAGGCAGCTTTCCAATTGGATGCTGGCACCCCAATGTGACTCTGCTGGCCATTTTGGGTCAGGCAAGGTCTATTTAACCAGTACTGGACCGGAAGATTTTCCCCCTTAATGACCAGGCCATTTTATACTATTTGGCATTGCATTACTTTAATGGACCATTGGAGATACACTATATTACTAAAAGTATTTACAGCTGCCTTTACGCGCACATGACCTTTAACCACTTCTAGACTGGAAGGATTTGCCTCCTTAATGACCAGGCAATTTTTTGCGATTCGGCACTGTGATACTTTAACGGGAAATTGCGCGGTCGTGCAACGCTGTACCCAAATAAAATGAATGCCTTTTTTTCTCACAAATAGAGCTTTCTTTTGTCGGTATTTGATCACCTGTGCGATTTTTATTTTTGTGCTATAAACATAAAAATGGCGACAATTCTAAAAAAAAAAAAAATTCAAATTTTTCATCATTTTAGGCCAATTTGTATTCTGCTACATATTTTTTTGCTACAAAAAAAAAAAAAAAACCCTAATTAGCGTATTTTGATTGGTTTGCACAAAAGTTATTGCATCTACAAACTAGGGGAAAGATTTATGTCCATTTTCTTTTTTTTACTAGTAATGGCGGCGATTTGCGTTTTTTTTGTGGGACTACGACATTGCGACGGACAGATCAGACCCCTGACTGACATTTTTTACACTTTTGGGGTGACCAGTGATATTACTACAGTTATCAGTGCTATAAATATGCACTGTTACTGTAATAATGACACTGGCAGGGAAGGGGTTAACAGTATAGGTGATCAAGGGGTTAAATTTGTACCTAGGGGCGTGTTTCTAACTATGGGGGGCGTGGCTTGTGGAATGATCACAGAGACCTGTAATCCTATATAGAAGGATCACAGGAGCTCTGTGAGGATTCCAGGGAGAAGAACGGTCAGCTGTGTTTCCTTCTCTCTCAGCGGGGAGCAATCGCGGGTGTCAGGCGGCAATCAGAGCCACCTGACCCGTGCATCGGCTTCCCCGCTGACGATCGGGAGTGGGAGCGTGCTGCCAGGGGCACGCACTCGTCCTCTAGCTGCCACCAAGCGACCAACGTTGACCTACGTTGGTTTGCCTGGGAGAGCCACACTGCCGCAGTAAATATACGGTATGCAGTCGGCAAGTGGTTAATTGATTGAAAAGTTTTTTTAACTGCAATAAAAGAGACTAAAATTATATATGTTAATAATAGTATGTTATTATATTATGTATGTTAATAGTTTGTTAATAATACATACTTTGTTTTAATGTCACTTTATTCACCTGATTCCCTGGATACCCCAACACTGTGACCTCCCTGCTATACTTCCCCTGTCCCTGTTACTCCTGGTTCCCATTTATGTGTGTCGGGAAAATGCGAACAATTGCATGCTCTTCTGACCCACAGAGAAATGCGCTGTTCTTTAGCAGACTCACTTATGACATTCTCCCAGTCACACCCCTTGAGCGCACCCTAGTGGCTGCTGCAGCACAAAATGTCAGATTATTGTACCAGGCCTACCCCAGGACCATGTGATCGATGTGACCAACCACGATGAGCACATGAGAGTTGTATATAATAAATAGCTTTCATTTATAGCCATTCATTGTGTCCTACTGTGATGATCTCTGTGATTGGTTACAGTGATCACATGGTACAGAAAGGGCAAATCATCCAATCAAAAGGCGCAGTGCATCTGTCCCATGTGATAGCTGTGGCAAGTCACAGCTATCACAATAGTACACAATAAAGGGACACCATCCATAAAATTGATTGCGTTTTTTAGAGATCATCACTGTTATAACCAATCATAGTGCAAAACAAAATCCTGATCACTTCCCCAAATTAGTATTGTAGTATGGTGTCACTATGGAATACACTGCACTGCTCTGGTTACAGTATGATAAAAAATTGTAAAAAAAAAAAAAAAGAAAATGTTAAAACAATTTAAACATTTTTTTAAAAAATTTAACAAAGTTATTATTATTTTTTTTTTTTCATTTTTGTTTTACTGTTACCAGTCAGTATCCCTGATCACCGCCACACCAGTTATATGATGATGCTGTACTTCTCTGCTGACAGTAGGTAAAAAAAAAAGTGGAGTAATTACAACTTTAAAGAACTTGCCATGCCTCTTACTAAATGCCTGAGACTGTCTACTTTCCAAAAACGGGTCATTTGGGGGTATCTGTACTGTCCTGGCATTCTAGGGCCTCAAAAAATTAGATGAGGCAGTCAGTACATCAGGATTTATCAATTTTCAAATATATATATATATATATATATATATATATATACCACAGTTTGTAGAATGTATAACTTTCACACAAACCAATAAATATACACCCTTTGTGATGTTATAGTTTGGTTTAGTTACCACCGGCTCTAAAAAAACGGTACCGGGCTAATGCCTCTAGCTGAAGGCATCGACCCGGTACCAGAGGCATAACTAGAACCTTAAGGGCCCCGGGGCAAGAAACCATGAAGGGCCCTCCGGACCCCTTGCCGGGGCCCTTCCCTTCAAGCCTGGGGCTCTTCCCACTGATCATGGGGCCCTTTACTCTCGTTGCGGGGCCCTTTATTATGGTCCCGCAGCAGGACCCTTTCACAAGTTCTGCAGTGGGTCCCTTCCTGCAAATCTTGGGGCCTCCCCACGGTGGTGGAAGGCCAGGGCCTGGTTGCAAGTGTGACCTATATCGATCCTGGAAGTTCACCTACTGGTGTCAGTAGTTTTTATTTTTTGGTATTTTAAATTGTATTATTTATTATCATTTTATTTTATTTTTTTACAATGTCACTGACTATGACTCTGTCCATTCAGAAAAGGAAGGAGCTGGTAAATTACATATTTACTGACCCCTTCCTGGTTCTCTATTGTGACACATCTCCTGCAGCAGCCAGCAGGAGAGGGGAGGGAGCAACGTTGGGGGGGGGGGGGGGGGGGTTGGGGGAAGCACAGTGGGGGGGGGGGTCCAGGGGAGCACACAGGGGCCCAGAGACAGGAGAACACAAGTTAACTGGATAGGAGGAGGAGCGGGGGCAGCATACAGAGGAACCAATCTCCACCATTTTCCTCCTGCAGCTACAGGAGGAAAAAGGAGGACAGTGATTTCTCTACATGCTGCCCCCACCGCCCCTCCTATCCAGGTGTACAGGGGAGCCGCACAGGCCCCCTGGAGCATGGGGCCCAGTTGCAATTGCAACCCCTGTAGTTACGCCACTGCCCAGTACAACCACTTCTTCAGGTGGACGTACAGGTACGTTGGTTTGCGGGAAGTGGTTAGGCACACCTGATTGAGGCCAGGTGTGCAGTTGCACTATGACACTGCTACAGTACTGATTATTGACCAGTAGGTGGCAGAGGCTACAGGCTGGTTGTCCCCTGTGTCAAATAACATTTTCCTTTTTGTGTCTTGAATAGAAACCTAACCTCAGTTTACCCTTCTGGAAACCACCAGAGTTTCCTAAATGCAAGTCCGGACCTGCTTCATTGTTCTCATTCATTTCTTTTTGTCTTTATATTATTTTTAAACAAGACGAAGACTTCTCTACGCTCCTTCAAACACGAAGCGCTGGCAAGAAAGAGAAACAAGAATGTGACTTGTGTTCTAATCCCTTTCAGTGCCTCATCTTCTTTCTGAATTATTAATCGCTTTTGTACATTATTAAAGGTCATAACTCGGATTAAGAGTCCTCGATTCTCCCTTGAACAAGTAGCTGAAATAAGCCGCGGATAATGATTGCTTTCCCATGACGTTTAATGATATTTGACTGGCAGTCTTCGAGGAGGTCTTTTCGGCATACCTGTACTTACCGGCAGGTAGCTGGGTTAATCAGTCTACTGAAGACTTGCTTAGGAAAGTGGGGGGGTTACCAGGAGACTGAGGATTCTTCCACCCACACAGCATAGCCTGAGTAGGTGGGAGATGCTTTATATTTCTGAGACGGTACCGAGCAGCCACCACCACCGGGCTGGCAGAAAGATCTTGATGAGACCAGACAATCCCTTTTCCCAAGAGCAGATCATCCGCTACAAATCTCTTAAATGGGAACACCGCCGAGAAACTCATGCCAAGCATCAATAAAATTGTTTAAAGAGGATCTCTGCTCATACCATGCAGCTTAAAAAAAGAACTCCAAGAACATTAAAAAAAATAATAATTTTCACCTTTTATAATCCTATGTTGCATCCTAGTGTTACTGACTTCCTTAGGCTCCTCTCAGCTATTTATTATTGACTGCACATGTTGCATAGTAAAATTTCATAATTTTGGTACCCCCCGCCCCCCTTTTTGTATTTTTTCATCTCCCAAGGGCTTTCTTTTCCTGTGGCTCTTACAGGATATTTTTTATGCATATGGTCTAGCCAATGAGATGACCACCATACAGGTGTAAACAATAGGGGTTATATTAAAGCGGTGTCCCAGCCTCCCCCTCCAAAAATTAAAAGTCAGCAGCTAATATTAGGACACTTACCTGTCCTGGAATCCAGCGATGGTGGCACCGGAGGCGGTGTTTCCATCGGCTGTCAGGTGCTGCCGCCGACATTGCCAGTGAGGGAACCCGGCAGTGAAGCTTTGTGGCTTCACGGGCGGGTCCCTAATGTGCATACGTCAAGTGCACTGTGCATTTGGATTGGCGGCTGGGGGAAGGAGGAGGGGGCCAAACTTCTGAGGGACGGTTCCCGGAAGTGGGGAAGGGTACCTGTCAAAACCGGGTACCCGTTCCCCCCCTCCCCCCCTGAAAGGTGCCATATGTGGCACCGGAGGGGGGAGGAAGCAAATGAGCGGAAGTTCCACTTTTGGGTGGAACTCCGCTTTAAGTACTTTATATAGCAGGCCCTAAAAAATTAATTTTGTTCCTCTGAGCCATTTCCCATCTACAATAGACAAAAGATAAAGTCTACGCACTCCTGTTAAAATGTCAGGTTTCTGTGATGTAAAAAAATGAGACAAAGATAAATAATTTCAGCCTATTTCTGCCACATGTCCCTTACAAGTTAAAATCTGTATTTTTTGCTAGAAGATTACATTATTACATTATACATTATACATTATCCACTTTACCACCGGAGGATTTTGCTGTCTTACGTCTGGGCCACTTTTTGCAATTCGGCACTGTGCGAATTTAACTGACAATTGCGCAGACGTGCGATGCCATACCCAAACGAAATGTACGTCCTTTTTTTCCCCACAAACAGAGCTTTCTTTTGGTGGTATTTGATCACCTTTGCGATTTTTACTTTTTGCACTATAAACAAAAAAAGAGCGTAGATTTTGAAAAAATAATAATATTTTTCACATTTTTTATATGAAATTCCCCCCCAAAAAATGTAAAAATCTAAATTTTTTTAAATTTTTGGCCAATTTGTTTTCTGCTACCTATGTTTGGTAAAAAAAAATCGCAATAAGCGTATTTTGATTGGTTTGCGCAAAAGTTATTGCGTTTACTAACTAAGGGAAAGATTTATGTCATTATTGGTGTTTTTTTTTTAACGAGTAATGGTGGCGATCTGCGATTTTTTTTGCGGGACTGCGACATTGCGGCGGACAGATCGGACCCTTGACTGACATTTTTGACACTTTTGGGGGTACCAGTGACATTACTACAGTAATCAGTGCTATAAATATGCACTGTTACTGTAAAAAGGACACTGGCAGGGAAGGGGTTAATTTTTATTGGTGATCAAGGGATTAATGTATGCCTGGTGCTTACTGACGTGTGTGGGGGGAGGGGACTATGTGACAGAAGGACAGATCGCAGGTTGAGCTATGCTGAACCCTGCAATCTGACCCTGCCTGTCACTTAGAAGAACCGCCCGCTTGTGTTTACACAAGCAGGCGGATCTCCATACTCGATTCCCCGACGATCGGGGAAGAGCAGCGGCGATCACCGCCGCTCCTCCCCTGGCCCGACTCCCGCTGTGACTGAATACAGCGGGAGCGAGCCTCCAGCGCCGCGCGCGCGCCGCCGAGAAGGGGGAATGTCTGGTGGCGTAGGTCTACGTCGCCAGACGTTATCGAGCCACTTTGCCGCAGTACAGCTCTAGTGAGCAGTGTGGAAGTGGTTATATATTATATATACATTATACCCAAACATTATACAGTATCTCACAAAAGTGAGTACACCTCTCACATTTTTGTAGTTATTTTATTATATCTTTTCAACACTGAAGACAACACTGACGAAATTACACTTTGCTACAATGTAAAGTAGTGAGTGTACAGCTTGTATAACATTGTAAATTTGCTGTCCCCTCAAAATAACTCAACACACAGCCATTAATGACTAAACCACTGGCAACAAAAGTGAGTACACCCCTAAGTGAAAATGTCCAAATTGTGCCCAATAAGCCACCCCCCCCTCCCCTCCCGGTGTCATGTGACTCGTTAGTGTTACAATATCTCAGGTGTGAATGGGGAGCAGGTGTGTTTAGTATGGTGTTATCGCTCTCACTCTATCATACTGGTCACTGGAAATTCAACATGGAATCTCATGGCAAAGAACTCTCTGAGGATCTGTATAAAAGAATTGTTGCTCTACATAAAGATGGCCTAGGCTATAAGAAGATTGCTGCAGCACGGTGGCCAAGACCATACAGTGGTTTAACAGAACATGTTCCCATCAGAACAGGCCTCGCCATGGTCGACCACAGAAGTTGAGTGCACGTGCTCAGCGTCATATCCAGAGGTTGACTTTGGGAAATAGACATATGACTGCTGCCAGCATTGCTGCAGAGGTTAAAGGTTTGGGGGGTCAGCCTGTCAGCATAGGCGGCTCTCTAATTAGGCAAATTAGGCGGTCGCCTAAGGCCTCGCACCTACAGGGGCCTCGCGGCCAGTGGCGGAGCGACAACATTTAGAAGGGTGCAGTCAGGGAAATCTCCCAAGTAAAAGATTGTTTTAAATCCTTGGATATAAAAGTTGCAGCTGTGTGCTGCAGTCCCTTCACTGCGGCTGCCAGGTGTCTGTTTTCCGCTGACACTTACCCCGCCTTCTCTGCCTGGGGATTGGCCGTCTGATCATGTAATCCTAAGATGTGGAGGAATCGGTGGGCGTGTACCTGCATCAGTAGGAAGCGACTGCCCGCTCAGCTATCTCTGCTATCATCGGTTGTTGCTCTGGGAGGAGAGCTCTGCCCTGGCCCAGGAACATCCAGGTAACCAGGCCCCGACTTGTCACTCTGCAGGCTGGTCATAGATTTTTGGTGTCTACTACGCAAAGGGGGTGAGTAGCCCCAGGGAAGTTGGAAGAGTCTTAAAATGGTTGGTGGAGGAGGAGGAGAAGAAGGCCCTGGGTGGCTGGGGAAGGAGAGGGTGGCTGGAAGAGAAGCAGAGGGTCCCTGGGTGGCTAGGGTAAAGGGAGAGGGTCCCTGGGTGGCTAGGGGAAAAGGAGAGGGTCCCTGGGTGGCTAGGGGAAAAGGAGAGGGTCCCAGGGTGGCTAGGGGAAAAGGAGAGGGCCCCTGGGTGGCTAGGGGAAGCAAGAGGGCCCCTGGGTGGCTTGAGGAAAAGGAGAGGGGCCCCTGGGTGGCTGGGGGAGAAAGAGAGGGCCCCTGGGTGGCTGGGGTAGAAGGAGAGGGCCCCTGGGTGGCTGAAGGAGAAGAAGGAAAGGGCCCCTGGGTCGCTGGGGGAGAAGGAGAGGGCCCCTGGGTGGCTGGGGGAGAAGAAGAGGGCCCCTGGGTGGCTGGGGGAGAAGGGCAGGGCCCCTGGGTGGCTGGAGGAGAAGGAGAGGGCTCCTGGGTGGCTGGAGGATAAGGAGAGGGTCCCTGGGTGGCTAGGGGGAGCGAGAGGGCCCCTGGGTGGCTTGAGGAAAAGGAGAGGGGCCCCTGGGTGGCTGGGGGAGAAGGAGAGGGGCCCCTGGGTGGCTGGGGGAGAAAGAGAGGGCCCCTGGGTGGCTGGGGGAGAAGGATAGGGCCCATGGGTGGCTGGGGGAGAAGGATAGGGCCCCTGGGTGGCTGGGGGAGAAGAAGAGGGCCCCTGGGTGGCTGGGGGAGAAGGACCCTGGGTGGCTGGGGGAAAGGGACAGGGCCCCTGGGTGGCTGGGGGAGAAGGGCAGGGCCCCTGGGTGGCTGGAGGAGAAGGAGAGGGCCCCTGGGTGGCTGGAGGAGAAGGAGAGGGCCCCTGGGTGGCTGGAGGAGAAGGAGAGGGACCCTGGGTGGCTGAAGGAGGAGAAGGAGAGGGACCCTGGGTGGCTGAAGGAGGAGAAGGAGAGGGCCCCTGGGTGGCTGGAGGAAAAGGAGAGGGGCCCTGGGTGGCTGGGGAAGAAGGAGAGGGCCCCAGGGTGGCTGGGGGAGAAGGAGAAGGCTCCTGGGTGGCTGGGGGAGGAGGAGAGGTCCCCCGTGACACCAGAGTCAGTTGCCAGGGAAGAGAGTGGAGCTGAGCCAGTCCTGCATATCTGACATCAAAGCCAAACATGGTGGAGCTGGAGCCCTTTGCCCTACACAATGACAGCACCCGAGGTGGAAGGTGAGGGGTAGCGGGGCTGTGACATTATATAGCATATGGACTCTGTACATTATTGGTAGTTTTGGTTGGAGTTGTCCTTTAGATGTTTAACTTAGATGTTGTTTTTCCTCCCAGCTTGTGAGGGACTGAGGAATGACAGCCCACTATGCTGGGACTTATAGTGCCCTAGAATGTGGAGGACTGAGGAATCCTCAGTCCCTCACAGAGGGCACTACAAGTTCCAGAATAGCAGGCTGCCATGCTTAGTCCCCACAGAGGGCACTACAAGTCTTAGCATAGCAGGCAGTAGTTCCTCAGTCCCCTACAGAGAGCAGTACTAGTCCAAGCATAGCAAGCTTCCATTCCTCAGGGAGGAATGGCAGTGCACTATACTGGAATTTACAGTGCCCTCTGTGGGGACTCAGGTATGGCAGCCTTCTGCAGTTGGACTTGTCGTGCCCTAGACTGTGGCGGACTGAGGAAGGGAAGTGTAAGGGGGTCTCTGGAAACTCAGAGTCCCCAGCTTTCCCCCTCAAATCAGGGTTCCCAGAACTCTCCTTACATCAGAGTCTCCAGAGTTCCCTCTTGCAGTGTAATTGGGGAAACTCTGGAGACTCTGATGTAAAGGGGTCTCTGTGAAATTTGATTTAAGAGGGGGACTCTAATGTAAAGAGGAATTCTGTAAACTCTGATGTAAGGAGGAGATGCTGGGGAGAATCTGATTTAAAGGAGAACTCTTATGTAAGGGGGGACACTGAACTCTGAGTTAAGGAGGGACTCAGTGAATCATGACCTATAGGGAAATGCTGGGGACTGTGATGTAAGAGCAGACATATATACATACATACCCAAAGTTTAATGATCTTTGATTAAAGAAGAATTGGTTAGAGAAAATTCTAGAAACTGTGAATTCATAGTACAAAGGTTAGGGCTCCTAATATATGCAATTTATACAGTTAATTTTTATCACTTGAATTATTTTTCCCATTATGGGCGTGAGTGGGGCCTCATGTCCAAGTTTTGCCTTAGGCCTCACAAAGCCTAGAGCCGCCTCTGCCTGTCAGTGCTCAGACCATACGTCGCACACTGCATCAAATTGGGCTGCATGGCTGTTGTTCCAGAAGGAAGCCTCTTCTAAAAATGATGCACAAGAAAGTCTGCATACAGTTTCCTGAAGACAAGAAGACTAAGGACATGGATTACTGGAACCATGTCCTGTGGTCTAATGAGACCAAGATAAATTTATTTGGTTCAGATGGTGTCAAGCGTGTGTGGCGGCAACCAGGTGAGGAGTACAAAGACAAGTGTGTCTTGCCTACAATCAAGCATGGTGGTGGGAGTGTCATGGTCTGTGGCTGCATGAGTGAAATGGGGAGCTACAGTTCATTGAGGGAACCATGAATGTCAACATGTACTGTGACATACTGAAGCAGAGTATGATCCCCTCCCTTTGGAGACTGGGCCGCAGGGCAGTATTCCAACATGACAATGACCCCAAACACAACTCCGAGACGACAACTGTCTTGCTAAAGAAGCTGAGGGTAAAGGTGATGGACTGGCCAAACATGTCTCCAGACCTAAACCCTATTGAGCATCTGTGGGCCATCCTCAAGCCGAAAGTGGAGCAGCGCAAGGTCTCTAACATCCACCAGCTCTGTAATGTCATCATGGAGTATTGGAAGAGGACTCCAGTAGCAACCTGTAAAGCTCTGGTGAACTCCATGCCCAAGAGGGTTAAGGCAGTGCTGGAAAATAATGGTGGCCACACAAAATATTGACACTTTGGGCCCAATTTGGACATTTTGACTTAGGGGTGTACTCACTTTTGTTGCCAGCAGTTTAGGCATTAATGTCTGCATGCTGAGCTTTTTAAGGGGACAGCAAATCTACACTGTTATACAAGCTGCACACTCACTACTTCACATTGTAGCAAAGTGTCATTACTTCAGTGTTGTTACATGAAAAGATAGAATAAAATATTTACAAAAATGTGAGAGGAGTACATTTGTGAGATACTGTTTATTTATATATATATATATATATATATATATATATATATATATATATATATATATATATATATAATATATATATATATATATATATATATATATATATATATATATATATATATATATATATATATATATATATATTTTTAGCAAAGACCCTAGAGAATAAAATGGTGGGCTTTTCAATATTTTATGTCATACTGTGTTTGCGCAGGGGTTCTTCAAATGCAACCTTTTTAGAAAAAATATGCTTCACTGAATTAAAAAAAAAAAACTAAACGGTAAAGTTGGCCCAATTTTTTTGTATATTGTGAAAGATGATGTTACGCCAAATAAATAGATACTTAGCATGTTACGCTTTAAAATTGCATGCTAGAATTATTGCTCTTGCTCTAACTATCCTGGCGATACCTCACATGTGTGATTTGAACACTGTTTACATTTGCGGGCGTGATTTACGTATGCCTTTTCTTTGGTGCGTGAGCATGCGGGGACAGAGGCGCTTTAAATTTTTTTTTTTTTCTTAGTTATTTTATTTTTATTTATTTTTTCTTATTTTTACACTGTTCTTTAAAAAAAGAAAAACTGGTCACTTTTATTACTGTCACAAGGAATGTAAACATCCCTTGTGACAGTAATAGGCAGTGACAGGTACTCTTTATGGAGGGATTGGGGGTCTAAAAGACCCCAAACCCCTCCACTGCACTTCAAAGTATTCAAAACGCCAAAATCTGTGCCATTGGCTGCCGAGTAAACCAGAAGTGATGTTGTGACTACATCAGAGACCTGATCAAAGACGATTCCAGCTTTGTTCAGGTCCCTGACCAGCCGGTGGACGTACCAGCTCGTCGTTCGGGTCTCCCAGTGGGAACGGGAGACCCGGGCTGCACAGTGGAAAAAACTAAAATTATGTGGTTGCATAAGTGTGTACACCCTCTTATAACTGGGGATGTAGCTGTGTTTAGAATTAAGCAATCACATTCAAACACATGTTAAATAGGAGTCAATACACACCTACCATCATTTAAAGTGCCTCTGAATAACCCCAAATAAAGTTTAGCAGTTCTATTAGGTCTTTCCTGACGTTTATTTAGTCGCTTCCTACAGAAAAAGCCATGGTCCACAGAGAGTTTCCAACGCATCAGAGGGATCTCATTGTTAAAAGGTATCAGTCAGGAGAAGGGTACAAACTAATTTCCAAGGCATTAGATATGCCATGGAACACAGTGAAGACAGTCATCATCAAGTGGAGAAAATATGACACAATAGTGACATCACCAAGAACTGGACGTCTCTCCAAATTTGATGGAAAGACGAGAAGAAAGCTGGTCAGGGAGCCTGCCAAGAGGTCTACAGCAACATTAAAGGAGCTGCAGAAATATCTGGCAAGTACTGGCTGTGTCATCTCTGTAGCCTTCTGTGGATGTTGAACAGCCTGCACTCCTCCTTTGCCAAGAACTCAATGATGGCACATTTCTTCCGCTTGGAATCCCTTATATACCTGCAATAAAAAACCAATGTTAGTTAATAAAGAAATTATACCCACTTTTTCAATACTTTTGGTATAGCCCCCTTGTATTCTCTGTACATTCCTTCCTTCTGGTTCCAGTGGGAAAAATACCTAGATGGATGTAAGTATGAAGAGTAAAAGTCAATCTGGCTGGCAAAGGCTTAATTGGGGGTCAAGTGAGATGGCCTACTCCCACCATGATATGACGATTCAACCAAACTGACTATCTGCCTCAATAATCTGGATTACCTACACATCTTACTGCCGAATAATCAAACTGCACATCTAACATGTCTAAACCTTGATATAAACACTCTCTTTGGTGTTCAATCATGGTTTTTGGACCACAAAGACCATAAAAACAAAGCTGGAAGCTGTCACACTTGCTCATCAACGCATCAAAGTATGTAGCAGACACATATGTGGCCTATGTGGCCTTCATCTTGAATATGGCCACCTTGGCTGATTTCCAGGTAATGCAGTCTTTGACAACTAACTAAACTTCTACTGTTGCAACTCAAATGACCTAGTGGAGAGGTCCTCTAAGCCTCGAGGACAAGGCTGTGCCTTAGATGGTGAGGATAGATAAATATGTGAAGGCACCTCCCATTTCATTACAATGAATAAAAAGAAATCCCGCATGGAAACCCCTCTTTAACTCCCAAGAAAAAAACTACATATAAATGGTTAAAACATCTATTTCTCCTCCGTCTTTAGTTTCCATGGCAAGCCAGAAGTTCTGCAAGATATTATAATCAGTAACTCTCCCCGTTTAGTGATAAAGCAATCACCATATGTCTTTTTTGTTTCTATAGTAATTATGATGCTGCCATTAGTCAAACAGATAAATATAATTAGTTGCTGTTGGGTTTGGATTCGGCTTGGCTCCCGTAACAGAGGCGTACTATTCTTTTGTCAGTCGTGTGCAGGAACAGAGGATAAGACATTCATTTGACAAAAAGAAACCAATTATGTTTTCAACGGCCTCTTGATTGTCCGGTGTCACGTGCACACTCCGTATTTATGCATCACCTTTTTCAACATTGTACATATGAGGGTAAATGGGGATGTAGGGATACCAATTCCCAATTTTTCATTCCTAAAAAAAGAAACCCATATTAATAAATGCAAAATGTGGATATTAGGGCCCCTTTCCACTACCCTGCCCATCACATCTATCCATATAGTCCTATTCCTTTAGCACGAGGCTCTAAACATTGCCCAAGCCTGCCATGGGATTGGGGTGTTTATGTCTACAAGGCTCCCTGGGCAAGGTACAGCAATGTTTACAGCCCTGTGCTGAAGGAACAGGACTAAATGAATGGATGTGATGGGCGGGGTGTCAGGAAGGGGTCTGAATGTGCAGGGAGCACATTGACTTGGAGCACTATGGCAGGCAGAGGCAGTTGCAAAGGAAGTCCTTACATGAAGATTCAGGGTCTACTTCTTAGGCAGCTGTCTTGCCCTTTTCCCCTCCAAATCTAAAAATGTTAGCTTGTTGGTAGGTGCAGCCTGGTGCGGCAGGCAGAAAACACTCAGAGTCCAGATGCAGAAACAGGAGTATATTGTAACAAAGGTCCAGCAATTCACAACAGACCCGGCGGGAAGGGAACCCAGACAAGATGTAACAGCGATGTGTCAGTAGATAGACGGCTCATGGGTGCCGATAGATTCTGTCTCAAGGGGTGGAATGTGGCCTGGCCACTCTGTACTCAAGTGTGGAGGCTTATAGGAAGGATGGCATGTCCCTGCACTTTCCCTTCTCCTCCAGAAACTTTCCCTGATGCTAAGCATGGTCCCTGACAGACAGATACCCTGTCCCTACACTGCCACTTAGAAAATGTGTGCCAAGCCTGGGAGTCAGGGTCTTAAACAGACCTTGCCTGACCCAAAATGGCCAACAGCGTCACATGGGGTGCCAGCATCCAGTCGGAAAGCTGCCTCCCTGTGAC
This sequence comes from Pelophylax lessonae, assembly GCF_965119305.1. NCBI lineage: Eukaryota > Metazoa > Chordata > Amphibia > Anura > Ranidae > Pelophylax > Pelophylax lessonae. Next base: position 5,022 of record NW_028119164.1, on the reverse strand, counting down.
CAAGGAAACCATAGATGAACTAAGTTCCTCTTGGCTTCCTCTCCCATCTGCCTTGCCACTGCATTCAAGCACCTCCTTCAGTGGAGAAAACAGACTGCACCTGCCTACAGAATGAAAGCAAACAAAATTTGAAGAAAAATGAAAAAAGTACTCACCTTACAGCATGATTTTGGGCAAGCTCTACTAGGCAAAGGTGACATCACTGGGCCTTCTCCCAGGATCCTGATAAAGCAGTAAATCCCAAATCCCACAAGAATGTTCTCTTAAATAGTATAGCAACACTTTCTTACTGAATGAGAAGGCCATGTTGTAAAAGGGTGTGGGGCCCCAGTGCCAGCCCTACCATGGAACTTGCTGGGTCCACTGGATCCAGGCAGGACTTTGAGAGGGGCAGCAAATTAAAACCCAAGATTTTTTTTGTGTCATCAGTTTGGGGAGCGTTACGGGCAGCATTTCTCCATCCCATACTGCCGCCTCTAGTGTAAACTGATAAGTATGTGGAGGCGGAGTGTCTCCTCCAGAGAATGTCCCGGCAGACACAGTAGTGACAGGAGGACAGACAGTGGGCGTTTGGTGGACTGGTCCAGTGGTGGGTTATGGAAGAAGATAAAAGTATATATAATATTTTCAAAATATGTGTGGGCCTTTTGGTGGGCGTGCTTTTTTTTTTTGGAGGGGGTGGAGGGGGGCAGCATTTCATTCTTGGACCCAGGCAACACAAAATATTGGGCCAGCCCTGTGGGGCCTTTTAACCTGGAGGCTAGGCAGTACTCCCTGTTCATCATAGTTGTTTACTCCTGGGTATTTAAGGCCTCTGGGGGGAGTCTGTGGGTCTGGTCCTTGGATGGGAGTCTTCCATTATTTATATTCCATTATTTATCTGCAATGAAAAAGAAGCGTTTATATGGAGGAAGAGTTACTCTACCAACCTGTGGAATTTTATGTGACCTATGTAGTTGTAGCACCCTCCCAGTTAGGTGCTAGGATAGTTAGGTTAGTGCTATGTTTGTTTTTGATAGGTAAATTTAGTTGACACACTGTAGTCAGTAATTTTGAGTAAGGTAAAAGCATAGTTCGGCTCATTGTACTCAACAAGCTGTGATTGTTGCTAGGTCTGCTCCCTGTGCTCTGCTGCTGCCAGTCTGCATGATAGGTCCCTCTGTATCAAGGTCATTTGAGAAGTTTCTGGATGATAGGTGTGGTGCTAAGATGGCAGCATGAATATTGATGCAGCACTGGCCTATTCCAGAGAGGCAGGCTCTGATGGCATGCTGAGAGACTGTATATATTCTGGGAGAACACTGAGCTCTTGGTCTTTTTCCAGAGTGGATTAGTTTAGTCTGGGGGGGGGGAGCTTCCCTTCTATTCAGAAACTGCTATTGGTGAGGCCTAAGGTGGGCGACCTGATGGGAGGATAGCCGAGATCTAGGTGTTATGGAGAAGCTGAATGAGGAGAGCTGTCTGCCATAGATCTGTCTGGTATCACTGAAAGATGTTGCTTGGAAGATTGGAAGAAGGCTACCATCTGTCCTTGGGCCTTATGAGTATAGACACTGAGAAAACTTGGGGACAATGTGCTTTAGCTACTCCTCTGGTGCCTTTTAATCAGCTGTGGGTCTATTAGAGGGGACACTGGCTGGTGTCTTGAAGAGCTTTTTTTTCAGATAATCTCCTACTTAACCGATATACCATATACTGCAGCGGTCAGCCCCGGCCAGGCAAAGTAACGTATGGGTACGTCACTAGCCTGTAAGCCAATAGGGGGCGAGCGCGTGCCGCCGGAGGCGTGCTCCCGCCCTGGCTCGTTCACGGACACCTCGGTGCGAGTGACCGGCGGACCCGATGAAGAAAGGCAGGCGTCTAATGTAAACAAAGCCGCCTGTCATTCTTCCCTGTATAACAGCACAGATCATACAGTCCTGCTATGTAGGACCGTTGATCTGTGCTGTTACATGTAAAGCCACATGCCTGCACAGTTAGAAACACGCCCCTAGGGACACACTTAATTCCTCCTTCCCCAATAAAGTTAACCCCTTCCCCGCCAGTGTCATATTTACAGTAACAGTGCATATTTATAGCACTGATTACTGTAGTAATGTCACTGGTACCCCCAAAAGTGTCAAAAATGTCAGTCAAGGGTCCGATCTGTCTGCCGCAATGTCGCAGTCCCGCAAAAAAATTGCAGATCGCCGCCATTACTCGTTAAAAAAAAAACAACAACAAAAATGACAAAAATCTTTCCCTTAGTTAGTAAACGCAATAACTTTTGCGCAAACCAATCAAAATACGCTTATTGTCATTTTTTTTACCAAACATATGTAGCAGAAAACAAATTGGCCAAAAATGTTAAAAAATTTTGATTTTTACATTTTTTTTCATATAAAAAAATGTGAAAAATATTGTTATTTTTGCAAAATTGTCGCACTTTTCTTGTTTATAGCGCATGATCAAAAAATCGCACAGGTGATCAAATACCACCAAAAGAAAGCTCTGTTTGTGGGAAAAAAAGGACGTCAAATTTGTTTAGGTAAAGCGTCACACGACCGCGCAATCGTCCGTTAAATTCACGCAGTGTCGAATCGCAAAATAGGGCCTGGTCAGGAAGGGGGTAAAATCTTCCGGGGCTTAAGTGGTTAAAGGAACTCTGCTCTTGTGGTTCTATTTACAAATCAATTTGAAGTCTACTATTTGTTACAAGCCTGTACTTCCTTATAGCTTGCTCAGAAAGGAATACCAAGTCCTCAAGTTGTACATAGTTCCTATCTTTGGAGTATCCCACCACATCCCTCAACCCTATCCAAGTTCTCCAAAATTAAAAACAACATCCCCTAGACTGGTCCTTGAAATAGGGCTAATGAGCCTGTTGTTTGCCTTGCTATAGGTCTACGGCCCTCCAGCTGTTGCGGAACTACACATCTCATGAGGCATTGTAAAACTGACATTCACAGACATGGCTAGACATGATGGGAATTGTAGTTCCTGAACAACTGGAGGGCCATAGTTTGAAGACCCCTGCTATATGGGAAGAGATTTGAGAAGACCTGAACAGTAATTTTGCGGCTCCTACAGGAGTAGCGCTGCATAAGTTAATTAAAAATGATCCTCACTTTTGTAATACTTTCTATACAGCCCTTGTAGAAAACCTATTCTTTCCTTTCTATACAAGTACATTTCTTACATACTTTTTCTGCTCTCTCGCTCTACAACTGGGCTTTGTTATGTGTTATACATTTGAGAATAATTTCCCAAACGATAGTTATAACGAGTTATTTTCGTCAATCAATTTCTTTTTAACAGCATACACCAATCGATATGAATACAGACTAAATAGGGAATATATATTTATTCACAAGACATATATTCACAATAAATAGTTAGATTTGGGTGACATAAAAACAAAATCTTACATAAAATACAAACTTAATTGCAACACTAGTTAAAAGGTTCTGCTCAGCAACATAAATGAAATGAAATGATTAATTTCCCCCAGTCTATGTAAAAAACATATAATAAAGAATTAATTATCAGACAAAAACGTCTGTGATTTGCATAGCCAACAGTTACTCCTCTGCAGTTGGAGTGTTAAACTACATAAAACGTAACGCTGGTTCGCTAATTTAGCGCCAAACAAAGATGGCAAAATTTAGAAAAACAAAAATAAAGTTAAAGAAAGATCTACGATGGTTGTTGCATCTGGGGAATATAATCTAAATATCCTGAACATCCAATATTTATGTAGCACTGCCCCTTGAGGACTGCTGAAATGTGCACCCCGGGATCCCCCTGGGTTAATGTTAGCAACTGCAGCATGTACAGTTTAACTTTTTTCTTCCTGGCTCAGTCAATAAACAGTCTAGGGGTTTTAGTTGTTTTTGTGTTTTTATTTTAAATAGGGATAGGAGAAGGGAAGAGTGGGCTACCCCAGAATTCAGCTATTCACAAAAGATGAGGACTCCTGTCTGTAGAAGCAGCCAGACTGCTGATTCACCTTGCCACTAGATGAACTTTAGGATTAAGTAGATGACTTGATTGAGCAACTATCTTCAGGGTACTCACCTAGCACCCCCTTTCACTCCACCAGCTGACACCCATCCTCGGACTATACTACTCCGGGGTGGCCCCCTCTCAGGTCAGGCCCCTAGACACAATCCACTGTACTCGAGATACTGTTTTTCCAGGGTCTCCAGTGTCTCCTCCCCTCCAGTCAGCTCCTTCCTTCTGGTCCACCTGGCCGACCGCCTGTGACCACGCACCAACTGCTAAAGAGGAGGAGTCATCCGCCACCCTCCTTCCGGGACTCTGCTCACCAGCCAAAGACCCCGAGCTCCTGTGCTCCTGGCTTTTATACCACACCCCAGAATGCACCAAGACAACCAGTCTGTGCCAATCACTGAGGCTGTATCAAAACCTGTGTACCTATTGGCCTGGTTTCCTCCATTGTCCAATATGCCTCCCTATTGGACCAGTGTGAAACACTCCCAAGATGAATCACACACTGAGCACCATGGGCAGACCTGATGACACACAAAACTGCTGGAAAAAAAAAATCTTGGGCATCAATTTGCTGCCCCTCTCAAAGTGCTGCCTGGGTCCAATAGACCAAGTTGGACCCATGGTAGGGCCGGCCCTGATCCTAGAGCACAAATATGTGATCTGAATTATTATTATAACTGATTTGTGGTAGGAATGCCCATTTTCTCATGGCACAGGCATGGCCATCTGATAATGGTGGTGGGAGTGTCATGGTCTGGGGCTGCATGAGTGCTGCTGGCACTGGGGAGCTACAGTTCATTGAGGGAACCATGAATGATAACATGTACTGTGACATACTGCAGCAAAGCATGATCCCCTCCCTTCAGAGACTGGGTCGCAGGGTAGTATTACAATATGATAATGACCCCAAACACACCTCCAACATGACCACTGCCTTACTAAAGACGCTGAGGGTAAAGGTGATGGACTGGCCAAGCATGTCTCCAGACCTAAACCCTATTGAGCATCTGTGGGGCATCCTCAAATGGA